>NC_079531.1:13774791-13777291 GCF_003711565.1 Takifugu flavidus | reverse complement strand
CCGACGCTTCCTGATCCAGAGTCGCGAGTCCGCCGCAGCTCCTCTTCTGTCCCAGTTTGGACCTGTTCGGATTTTACGCACCGATTCGCCGCTTGGCGCGTTCATGAGCCTCCGTGCCGACATGACACGGCTGCTGCTGCCGTGTCTCCTGCTCTCGTGTCCACGCACACGGTGAGTGTCCGCGGTCCGACTCCTGCCTCCGCCTGCACCCCCTGCTGTGCGCTGCAGGCGCGCGCTTTTACGCAGAGACCCCCGCGTCGTCCAGTTTGAATTCACGCACTTCTCACTGTGACTTTCACGTGCGTGCAGTCGTAAGTTTGGAAGAGGTTTTCTTTTCTCCTCAGCTGGTAACCTGCCCTCTCTCTGCCCCCCCCAGACCTTCTCCTCCGGCGTATTCGAGCTGAAGATCGACTCCTTCACCAGCTCCCGCAGCGTCTGTAGCTCCTCGTCGCGCGACTGTCAGATATTTTTCCGCGTGTGTCTCAAACACTCGCAGGACGTCATCGACCCGGAGCCCCCGTGCACCTACGGCACCGCGCTCACCGACACCTTCGGGCCGACTCCAACGCCATCTCCGACAGCGCACCCATCAGGGTCCCCATCCCTTTCAAATGGCCGGTAGGTGCCCAAAGACGTGACCCCTCCGCTCCTCCCCTCGAGTCACGTCATGTTTACTTGGATCTGTTTCACTTTCTATACGCAGCAACGCGCTGGGCTGTGTTTCTTGTCTTAATCGATCGTTTCACGGTAATTCCAGGGGACTTTTTCTCTGATCATTGAAGCCTGGAAGGCAGAGTCAGCAGGCCTAGAATCCACAGGTGAAGTACAGCTGCTGCAGCGATGCGGCTCCGCCGACAGGGGGCGACAGATAAACACAAACTCGCCCAGTTTAAGTGACGCATGTCTGAGGTCACGCGCCTGCACCAACGGGTCACCACCTTGTCCCCTCAGAGAACCAGAACAACCTGATCAGCCGCCTGGCCGCGCCGCCGCCAGCTGACCGTGGGCGAGGAGTGGTCGCAGGACGTGCACGTCGGCAACCACAGCGAGCTGCGCTACTCGTACCACATGGTGTGCAACGAGTTCTACCACGGCGAGACGTGCTCCACCCACTGTCGGCCCGTAACGACCAATTAGGATACTTCAGCTGTGACAACGAGGGCAACAAAGTCTGTCAGGAGGGCTGGAGCGGCGAGTACTGCTCCAACCGTGAGTGATGTCATTTTCATTAGCGTCCCCCAGTTTCCCTCCAGGAAATGACCGTCAGGTTTGTGAGGTCACAGGACGCCTCCTCCTCCTCCTCCTCCTCCTCCTCCTCCTCCTCCTCCCTCCATTTCTGTTCGTTTTTTCAGGGGGGGGGGGGACCCTTGGCGCTTAATTTTTTCCCCTCAAATTGTGAAGTCAAGCAGTTGTTGATGCATCTCTGCCCTAAAGATCTGAGAGCTTCAGTGTGTGTGTGTGTGTGTGTGTGTGTGTGTGTGCGCACGTGCACGGGCTCTGAGGTCTGTTCCTTTTGTTTGGAGCTCAACAATGGACCCCCCCACTGAACAGGGACACGCGCTGCAGCCTAATGTGCGCTGCGTAGCGTGAACAGACGGCATGTGTTGCTTTTGTTCACTGGGCCAGATGCTTCATTCAGAACCCAACAAGAACTTGTAGGTGTGTGTGTGTGTGTGTGTGTGAATATAGGTGTGTGTGTGTGAGTGTGTGTGTGAATATAGGTGTGTGTGTGTGTGAGTGTATATGCGTGTGTTGTGTGAATATGTGTGTGTGTGTGTGTGTTTGTGAGTGTATATGCGTGTGTGTGTGTGTGTGTGAATATAGGTGTGTGTGTGTGTGAGTGATATGCGTGTGTGTGTGTGTGTGTGAATATAGGTGTGTGTGTGAGGCCCTGATGAGGGAAGGAGAACTGACTGACATATGAACTCACAGTAATATTCTCTCTTCCCACCTTTCCCGCTTCTTCTCCTCCTCTCTATCCTCCCTTCCTCCTCTCCTCCTTTCCTCCTCCCCTTGCTCTCCTCCTCCTGCCTTCCTCCTCTCCTCTTCCTCCTCTCCCTCTTCCCTCTCTCCTCCTCCTGCCTTCCTCCTCTCCTCATCTCCTCTTCCTCCTCTCTATCCTCCCTTCCTCCTCCTCTCCCCTCCTTCCCTCTCTCCTCCTGCTGCCTTCCTCCTCTTCCTCCTCTCCTCTCCTCTTCCTCATCTCTATCCTCCCTTCCTCCTCTCCTCCTTCCCTCTCTCCTCCTCCTGCCTTCCTCCTCTTCCTCCTCTCCTCTCCTCTCCTCTCCTCTTCCTCTTCTCTATCCTCCCTTCCTCATCTCTCCCCCCTCCGACCTCTCCTCCTCTTGCCTTCCTCCTCTCCTCTTCCTCCTCTCTTTCTCCTCTCCTCTTCATCATCTCTCCTCTTCCTCCTCTCCTCTTCCTCCTCTCTCCTCCCTCTTCCTCTCTCCTCCCCCCTCTCGGCCTCTCCTCCTCCTGCCTTCCCTCTCCTCTTTCTCAT
>NC_079531.1:13708654-13774691 GCF_003711565.1 Takifugu flavidus | reverse complement strand
GGACTTTGAATTCTTACTTTATCTGCAAAGCTAAAAGCACTAGAACAAACATGGTGTGACAAAGCTGCCAGTTGGCAGGTGAATATCGGAGCAAGGTATCTAACAGGAGGATGGACTCAACGGCAGGATTGATTGGTTACATCCATCCATCCATCACCCATCCATCATCCACCCATCCAATCCCATCATCCAGCCATCCATCCATATCCATCCATCATCCATCCATCATCCATCCATCATCCATCCATCATCCAGCATCCACCCATCCATCAGCCATCAGCCATCCATCCACCATCCATCATCCAGCATCCATCATCCATCATCCATCCATCCATCCAGCATCCATCCATCATCCATCCAGCAGCCATCCATCATCCATCCATCAGCCATCATCCACCCATCCATCATCCATGCCATCCATCATCCACATCCATCATCCATCATCCATCATCCATCAGCCATCCATCCATCCATCATCCAGCATCCATCCATCCACCATCCATCATACATCATCCACCCATCCATCATCCATCCATCCATCCATCATCCATCATCCATCCATCCACCATCCATCATACATCATCCACAATCCATCATCCATCATCCATCCATCACCATCCATCATCCATCATCCACCATCCATCATCCATCATCCATCCATCATCCATCATCCATCATCCATCATCCATCCATCCATCATCCATGCATCCATCCGGCTCCTCTCAAAGCAGGGGAGCAGCGACTTCTACTCCGAGCTCCTCCAGGATGCAGAGCCTCTCAACCTCTCTAGGGGAGGGGCCCAGCCACCCTACGGAGGAAGCTCATTTCAGTCGCTTGTACCCGTGACTTGTTCTTCTTGTTCAAAGCTCATGACCATAGGTGAGGGTAGGAACGAAGATCGACCGGTAAATCGAGAGCTTTGCTTTTTGGCTCAGCTCTTCTTTCACCACTACGGACCGGAGCACGGACCGGACCACTACGGAGGTCCACATTACTGCGGACGCCGCACCGATCCGCCTGTCGATCTCCTGCTTCTCATTCTTCCCTCACTCATGAACAAGACCCTGACGTACTTGAACTCCTCCACTTGGGGCAGGATCTCCTCCTTGACCACCTCCACCTTTTTGCGGTGATCGAGGTCAAGGGCCGATGATGAAACATCCAGCTCAAGAAACATCCAGCCAGTGCTGGTTTCCATGGAGCCTCACCTGACCCCATATAGGGGCATCTCATGCAGTTAGCTCCCCAGAATTTCCCCACACGAGTGCAGCAGCAGACATGCTTGGTGACGTTTCTGTAGAAGGGTCCAGAGCAGGAGGAGGGACCCAGACCAGAGCTTGGAACCCAATAACAATGACCCCGCTCCTCTGATATTGCTAACTGGGCTGAGGACATAAGAGGCAAAAGTACTAGTTAGGATCAGATATTGGAACTGGAATCCTGACATAGGCCAAGGCACCAGTACAGCTTGGGATGCAAAAATAGGAACATGTGATTCTCCTCATCCAACTTGGAGGTCAAAGACATACTGAAGGACATTACTAAGTAGCTTTAGTCTGATTCACCAGTTAACCAATGGCACTGGATCCCAGACAGACAAGAATAAGGTAGCATTACCATCTCCTCAATACTGCTCAGAATAAAGCAGAACATCCATCAGGCGTCCATGAAACCACCTGAGCTCCAGAGTTTAACCACATTCCTCTGACAGTAGTCAGTGTGTGTGTGTGTGTTAGGGGGGGGGGGGGGGGAGTCACGCCGCCCCAGTGATGGAACGCTCCAGAGTATTTATGAACTCAATCTTAGAATTTAGAGAAACTGTTCCATCTGTTTCTCCGGTGGATTTAGGATGTCCTGCATCATTCTTGGGTTCACTCCAAAGTTGGCAGAGTGTGTGTGTGTGTCTGTGTGTGTGTGGTGTGTGTGTGTGTGTGTGTGTGTGTGTGTGTGCGCGCTACTCACAGACACAGATTCCGTGCGTTGCATCGAGGAGGAAACCTTCCCTACACACACAGCTGTAACTCCCCCTGGTGTTCACACACAGACCATCGACACACAGCCCTGGTTGGAGACACTCGTTCACATCTACACAAACACACACACACACACGTAAACACACACGTTAATGCTTCATGTTCTCTGGTGTTCCCCCAGTTTAAATGGGAAGACTGGTGCTTGAGATTTATACACAAAACCGAGGATGTCTTCAGGGTGTGTGTGTGTGTGTGCGTGTGTGTGTGGTGTGTGTGCGTGTGGTGTGTGTGTGTGTGTGTGTGTGTGCGTGTGAGGTATTCACCAACACAGTGGGTCTCATTGGTGGGTTCAAAGCCAGCAGGACAGCTGTTGTTTTGTCCTTCAAAAGAGGAGAGTCAGATTAATTTTAGAAGTGCTAAAATAAGGAAAAATGTGTTTTTGAACAGATATTTAAAATTCAGTCGTTGTGAGATTGTTGAATGAATGAAAAAAGATTAGAGTTGGAAACAGATGAAGGAAAAGTGTTTTGTTCTGGATTTATAAAAATCTGTCAGTGGTTCTTCTGAGAACTTCCTGTGGTTTCCTCATCTGAAGAGAAGTGCCACAGACTGTGTCTGTAGAGGTGCACAGACAGAAGTGCCACAGACTGCGTCTGTAGAGGTGCCACAGACAGAAGTGCCACAGACTGTGTCTGTAGGGGTGCCACAGACAGAAGTGCCACAGACTGCGTCTGTAGAGGTGCCACAGACAGAAGTGCCATAGACTGCGTCTGTAGGGGTGCCACAGACAGAAGTGCCATAGACTGTGTCGTAGAGGTGCCACAGACAGAAGTGCCATAGACTGTGTCTGTAGAGGTGCCACAGACAGAAGTGCACAGACTGTGTCTGTAAGGTGCCCAGACAAAGTGCCATAGACTGCGTCTGTAGAGGTGCCACAGACAGAAGTGCCATAGACTGTGTCGTAGAGGTGCCACAGACAGAAGTGCCACAGACTGCGTCTGTAGAGGTGCCACAGACAGAAGTGCCATAGACTGTGTCTGTAGAGGTTGCCACAGACAGAAGTGCCATAGACTGCGTCTGTAGGGGTGCCACAGACAGAAGTGCCATAGACTTGTCTGTAGGGGTGGCCACAGACAGAAGTGCCATAGACTGTGTCTGTAGGGGTGCCACAGACAGAAGTGCCACAGACTGCGTCTGTAGGGGTGCCACAGACAGAAGTGCCACAGACTGCGTCTGTAGAGTGCCACAGACAGAAGTGCCACAGACTGCGTCTGTAGAGGTGCCACAGACAGAAGTGCCATAGACTGCGTCTGTAGAGGTGCCACAGACAGAAGTGCCACAGACTGCGTCTGTAGAGGTGCCACAGACAGAAGTGCCACAGACTGCGTCTGTAGAGGTGCCACAGACAGAAGTGCCACAGACTGCGTCTGTAGAGGTGCCACAGACAGAAGTGCCATAGACTGTGTCTGTAGAGGTGCCACAGACAGAAGTGCCATAGACTGCGTCTGTAGGGGTGCCACAGACAGAAGTGCCATAGACTGTGTCTGTAGGGGTGTCACAGACAGAAGTGCCACAGACTGCGTCTGTAGGGGTTGCACAGACAGAAGTGCCACAGACTGCGTCTGTAGAGGTGCCACAGACAGAAGTGCCACAGACTGCGTCTGTAGAGGTGCCACAGACAGAAGTGCCATAGACTGCGTCTGTAGAGGTGCCACAGACAGAAGTGCCACAGACTGCGTCTGTAGAGGTGCCACAGACAGAAGTGCCACAGACTGCGTCTGTAGAGGTGCCACAGACAGAAGTGCCACAGACTGCGTCTGTAGAGGTGCCACAGACAGAAGTGCCACAGACTGCGTCTGTAGAGGTGCCACAGACAGAAGTGCCATAGACTGCGTCTGTAGAGGTGCCACAGACAGAAGTGCCATAGACTGTGTCTGTAGAGGTGCCACAGACAGAAGTGCCATAGACTGTGTCTGTAGAGGTGCCACAGACAGAAGTACCACAGACTGTTAGGTTAGGGTCATGAACTAGGGTTAGGTCATGGACTAGGGTTAGGGTCATGGACTAGGGTAGGGTCATGGACTAGGGTAAGGTCATGGACTAGGGTTAGGGTCATGGACTAGGGTTAGGGTCATGGACTAGGGTTAGGTCATTGATTAGGGTTAAGGTCATGGACTAGGTTAGGGTCATGGACTAGGGTTAAGGTCATGGACTAGGGTTAGGGTCAGGACTAGGGTTAAGGTCATGGACTAGGGTTAGGGTCATGGACTAGGGTTAGGTCATGGACTAGGGTTAGGGTCATGGACTAGGGTTAGGTCATTGATTAGGGTTAGGTCATGGACTAGGGTTAGGGTCATGGACTAGGGTTAAGGTCATGGACTAGGGTTAAGGTCATGGACTAGGGTTAGGGTCATGGACTAGGGTTAGGTCATGGACTAGGGTTAGGTCATGGACTAGGGTTAGGTCATGGACTAGGGTTAGGTCATGGACTAGGGTTAGGGTCATGGACTAGGGTTAGGTCATGGACTAGGGTTAGGGTCATGGACTAGGTTAGGGTCATGGACTAGCGTTAAGGTCATGGACTAGGGTTAGGGTCATGGACTAGGGTTAGGGTCAGGACTAGGGTTAGGTCATTGATTAGGGTTAAGGTCATGGACTAGGGTTAGGGTCTTGGACTAGGGTTAGGTCATGGACTAGGTTAAGGTCATGGACTAGGGTTAGGTCATGGACTAGGGTTAGGGTCATGGACTAGGGTTAGGTCATGGACTAGGGTTAGGGTCATGGACTAGGGTTAGGGTCATGGACTAGGGTTAGGTCATGGACTAGGGTTAGGGTCATGGACTAGGGTTAGGTCATGGACTAGGGTTAGGTCATGGACTAGGGTTAGGGTCATGGACTAGGGTTAGGGTCATGGACTAGGGTTAGGGTCATGGACTAGGGTTAGGTCATGGACTAGGGTTAGGTCATGGACTAGGGATAGGTCATGGACTAGGGTTAGGGTCATGGACTAGGGTTAGGTCATGGACTATGTGTATGAGAGTCCTCGTGTGGACGTACCTTTGTTTTGAGGACAGAGGACACATTGGTCATTGTCCCCCCAGGCCTTCCCAAAGCCTCTGCAGCAATTTTCCTTACTTCTCAGACCACGCAGACGAGAGCTGCACTACACACACACACACACACACACACACACACACACACCACACCACACACACACACACACACACACACACACACTTCATGTCTAAGGTGCAAATTCTCCCCCTTTCTAAATAGAACTTAAAAGGACCTATTGTATGTATAAGTGGGTGGGGCAGCTCAGTCTGTTGAGGTCTGGGCTGACAGACGGAAGGTTGTCGGTTCCAGCCCCAGTGCAGATAAAACAAACCCTAACCCACAATTGCTCATGTAGGGAGCAATTATCAAAAATAATAAAGCATTTTATTATTCTTGACAGTTATTCACTATTACTCCACAACAACAAAAGTATTAATAATGTCTTAGCAGATTTTTTAGCAGCATAGCTAACGCTAACCCTCTAAGGGGGACAGACATCAATGTTGGAAAAAAATACAAATAATACAAAAGTATTTCTTTGTTCTTTTTAAATGAATCAAAAACATAGGAGAGGACAACTGAGTGCATGAATATTTGAATACAAGGAGATTAGATTGTGTTTTCTAACTAGACAAAGTAAATCAAGTTAAAGTTAAAAATTAAAAGAATTCGGAGAAATTCTCAGAACTTTCTGACAGAATACTCAGTTAGTGCACCAGATGTTGCAGTTTTGAACCTCTGGAACATTTTAAGGGCCCTCTGGAGATATCACATGTCAGTAATTTGACATTTCAGAGGCCCCTTTACAACCTGAAACTCAGAACTGGTTTTTCTTGACGGGAACCAAATCTGTCTGTTTTATTTTAATCGGTTCTTTTAAGCCACAATTCTAAATGGCACAAACTTTTGTTTATTCCAACAATCCAAACATCAACCTAAAAATGAAAAATCCTAAATTTGAACTTTTAAAAGGTTTAAACGGGTCAAGAAGTCCCTCTCAACTCACCCGTCCATTCTTCACCTCGCTGAAACAGTACTTGAACTGCTGATTGGTGTTCCTGCCCCCCCAGATCTGGGGCCACCCAACCGCTGGAGCTGGAGCACCTGCTGACCCTGAGGACATGGACGACTCGAGAGCCTGCAAGGCGGGACTGGAATCTGGCACCTGCAGCGAAGCACAAATGGTTCAGTGAGAGTTACCCTAGCAAGGGTACACAGGGAGTACAGGACCAACCTTCTGGACATGGTGGATCTTGACATTGGCCTCTGGGGGGTGATGCACTGTCACCTTTACCATGGTTGGGCTCGGGGCTGCACAAAGTTAACATTGTCTTTGAGGATAAATGGCTGGCGAGGGTAGTATGTATGTTAGCATCAGATCTGAGACTGACTGACCTCCGGCATTTGTCACCTCCTGGAACTGAGAGTGCGAATACACCCAATTGGTTGCGGTGGCAGAGAGCTGCTCTGGCCCGACGATGTTGTTGCTGGAAGAGGGTGCAAGAGCCGTTGTGGTGACAGGTATCTGGCAGAACTTCCCCGTGAAGTTTGGTGGGCAGGAACAGTGATCAGGCCGCAGACAGGAGCCGCCGTTCTTACAGAGCAGAGGACACTGAACTGTGGAGACAACGCCCAGTACTACAACTGTGTCTACTTTTACTGCTTCAAATCACTTTTACTTCACATCACTGGTTTCTATGCTGGTTCTGCTGGACCTCAGTGCTGCTTTTGATCCAGTTGATCACAGCATCCTGTTACAGAGACTGGAACATGTGATTGGGATTAAAGGGACAGCACTAGACTGGTTTAGATCATATTTATCTGATAGATACCAGTTTGCTCATGTCCATGGTGTTCCCTCCTCATACAGTAGGGTTAGCCATGGAGTTCCTCAAGGTTCTGTACTCGGACCAATCCTCTTCACCTTGGACATGCTTCCCTTAGGGAACATTATTCGGCAGCATGGGATAAATTTTCATTGTTATGCTGATGACACTCAGCTCTATTTATCCATGAAACCCGAGGAGACAGAGAAGTTAGTGGAGCTCCAGACCTGTCTTAAAGACATAAAGTCCTGGATGTCTTCAAATGTCCTCCTCCTTAACCCAGGAAAAACTGAGGTCATGGTGTTTGGTCCTGAACCTCTCAGGGATAGATTAGATCACATGATCACCCTAGATGGGATCTCATTAACATCTAGTCTCTCTGAGAGGAATCTCAGAGTAACCTTTGATCAAAATCTCTCCTTCAACTCACACATTAAATTAGTCTCTAGAAGTGCCTTTTTTCACCTGAGGAACATCTCAAAGATCAGGAAGCTACTGATGTGGCAGGTTAACATCTTAGTTCTGCTGCTAGAGGCCGAGGCTGCCGGGGTCCAGAACCATGATCACCTGATCACCAGGCTGCTGGCCCCTGCTGGGTCCTCCCCTCCTCTCCTCTCCTCTCTCCTCCCCTCCCCTCCCCTCCCCTCCCCGCCCCTCCTCTCCTCTCTCTCCTCTCCTCTCCTCTCTCCTCTCCTCTCCTCCCCTCTCCCCTCCTCTCCTCTCCTCTCCTTCCCCTCCCCTCCTCCTCTCCCCTCCTCTCCTCTCCTCTCCTCCCCTCCCCTCCCCTCCCCTCCCCGCCCCTCCTCTCCTCTCCTCTCCTCTTCTCCCCTCTCCCTCCCCTCCTCTCCTCTCCTCTCCTCCTCCTCCCCTCTCCCCTCCCCCCTCCCCCCTCCCCTCCCCTCCCCTCCTCCTCCTCTCCTTCCTCCTCTCCTCTCCTCTCCTCTCCTCTCCTCTCCTCTCTCCTCCTCTCCTCCCCTCCCCTCTCCCTCCCCTCCCCTCCCCTCCTCTCCTCTCTCTCTACCCCCCCCCCCCATCAGCAGGAGGGTCCCCCTATATGAGCCTGGTCCTGCTCCAGGTTTCTTCCTGTTAAAGGGGAGTTTTTCCTGCCACTGTTGTTGGTTGGGGGTCAGGCCCTGGGAATCTGGAGAGGGTCTAGAGACGGATTTGATTGTAACAGACGCTTTATAAATAAAAATTGATTGATTGATTCAGTGCTTGATCAGCTACACAAAAAAATATATAAATTTTTATGAAACTGAAGGTGACCACACACACACACACACACACACACACGCACACACACACACACACGTTCCAATATCCCAGAGAGCACCTTCTTAAACATATTACATTGTCCAGCCCCAGACCCTCGACTTTAACTCAAGTCTAAACTGAAACAAAATGTCTGATTGCTGGAAATTTGCTGGGAAAAAGAACAAGTATAAAAAACCACACAGACACACACATAGACACTAGGCCAACACTAACACACATCCATCATGTTTACTGCTGGGCAGAAAACACACAGCTGTTGCTAGGAGAAGGCTGGGTGGAGACTTAGGTGTGGACCTGGACCAGGCTCCAACAGGTCTAGCTTCGTTATGAGCAACATGAAGGAACCATGAAGGTTTGATCAGAAGTCACGGAGATGAGAAGAATTGATCATCTGATTTTATGAACCAGTAAACAAACCCAGTCTCACCATCAGAGCACGCTGATAGCTACTGGAGGTTCTTCAGAGATGTTGTTCCACTTGGAAACTCTGAGGAGTTTCCTTATCATGATCAACAAAATGTTGTTATTCTTTGGTCATTATTGATTGATTGATTTAATTGAATCTATGATCACAGTTTAAAGCATCAACATCTCTACATCATCTGCTTAATCCAACAAAATCTTCAAATATTTATTCTACGTTTGGAATCAAGTTAAACTCTGTGTGAGTGTACTGTTTATATCACACACACACACACACACCACACACACACCACACACACACACACACACCCACACACCCCCACACCCACACCCACACACACACACACACACACACACACACATTAAAGCTGGATATCTAGCTATTTCACTAACAAGTGGGTGCCATACATCTATACACCAACCATCCTCCCAGCCTGCAGGAGGCCAAAGTTGATCAATCTTACACTTAGTTCTTGGGCTATATCCCTAAAATACAACGTTTTTCTGTGTTTACAGCTTCTCTTGTAATTGTGTAATTGTGTAATTGATTCCTTTAGAGCAGGGGTCCCCACACTTTTTTCCTGTGAGGGCCACATAACCTTTCCCTTCTCTGATAAGGGGCCGGGCGCAGTTTGTAACAGAAAAAGTGGGAGGATTGCAGGGGTGCCTAAACGTAAAAAAATATTGTTTTCAAGAAAGCACAATCAAATAACCCTTTCTGGATTCTTCACAGAGCAAAAGTCAGGAAATAAACAATAACACTATTAATGAAATAAATAATAACCAAACAACCCTCTCTGGTTTCTTCACATAGGAAAAGTCCATGGAACATAAACTTTCTGTTGTGCTGTGCACAATCTTAACAGGTCCAAGTTCAGCTTAGTTGTCAGAGCAGAATCTCTTACTTAAATGACTCATATGAGCAGTCTCTAAAGTCCAACTTTATTATCAAATACAAATACACATATATGAAAAAAAAAATCAAAATGCTTTCTGGTATTGTTCAGGGGGCCAGACCACATGTGGAGGCGGGCCGTATCCGGCCCACGGGCCGTAGTTTGTGGACCACTGCTTTAGAGGGTGTGGTTTACCCAGTTTTCTGCTTATGCTAGCTGCTGCCTCACCTGCAGCTAATCAGTGTGATTGGGAATCAGCCAATCAGCGTCACATCGTTTCATCATTGCCGTTGGTAACCGAGTGTTCACGTACTCTGCAACTGCGCTGTACTTAACTTACTTTCCTGTTTTCTCTCTCCAGAGGTCTCAACAATCAGGACACGATTGCTCTTTTGTAAATTAAATCTTTTCTCCTCTGGATTTTGTCTCCTGTCTGCATTTTGGGGTCCCACCTTTGAGCTACCCCAAAATAGTTTCTATGCACTTTCCAGGGCTTGCACCTCTCTTGTCAACAGGTAACAGTTTGCTTTATTAACTGTATTCAGGGGATGATCTTAATTCTCTGTGCACAACAGAAGACTGGACGAGTGCTTCCCCTGCGGTCCAGGAGGACGGTCAAGCTTTTTGGACAGTTTCTGCCTGCTTTGGGGTCCAGGAGAAAACAGAGACCTGACAAGTCACTGCAGAGGTGCAGAAAATGGGGATGTGCCAGATGATTCCAACCCTCTTCAGAGGAGTCGGGGAGTTCTCTGTCTGTTGTCTGCCAGGTGTCTCCAGGGCTGCAGGTATTAATCAGCTATTGATTGTATTAAACTCTGATAATCCTGCGCTCCAACATCAACTGGCCATGTGCCACTCTCCCTTCAGCCCGCCGGATCAAACTCATGCTTTCATCCAGTGTGTTGCCAGGTTACCGACTCAGAGTTAAGGGTTAACCCTAACCCTAACCCTAACCCTAACCCTCAGGTGGCTTCATGAAGCTAAAACACACTTTCCCATCTCTGGGTTGACAAATTCAGGGTTTTCACTAAACCTGCTTTCTGAAACGTTCCTGTAAGTTTAGTCCAGAAACCAAAGCCAAATCCAACCGTGAACAGGTGAACGTGCGCATGAGACCAGCCAACGTTTGTTCCAAATGAAGTTTCTTCCAGTCAGGAGAAACTTTGAAGCTCCAGAAGCATGAATGAGGGTGGGGGGGTGACCTTTAAACCATGTGATGTCATCACCCCCAAGTGCTGTTGCAGACTGTGTGTGTGTGTGTGTGTGTGTGTGTGTGTGTGTGTGTGTGTGTGTGTGTGTGTGAAAATAAAAATGAAAGCCACATGTTGGTGTCGTGCCTTCCACCCTGTTGGTTCCTCTTTGTCTCAACCATTTCACCACAACAACAGATAAACAAACAATACGTGTGTGTGTGTGTGTGCGCGCGCACGTGTTTCGATGATGTCACTGTTTGCTGGCTCAGCTTCAGGCCTGGGAGATGACCATCATAAAGATGCTGCCTCAAACATGGAGTTCAGACAGAAGAGCAGATGTTTGAGCAGAAAATTAAAGGAAGGTTTTTTTGAGAGTTTTAGCTGAGAGCTTCTCAGATCAAAGCTCAAACTGAGAGCTGCTCAGATCAAAGCTCAAACGGAGAGCTGCTCAGATCAAAGCTCAAACGGAGAGCTGCTCAGATCAAAGCTCAAACTCGTCACAGATCCCGGAGGTGTGACCGTGTCAGCGTTGGAGACAGCGTCTACCTGCGGCTCTTCTGGAGCTGCAGGGCTCCAGAGGCTCCATTTGTGCTGCTCTCTTCCACACTTACATACTCTGAAGCCTGAGTGCCGGGCGCCGTCCGGCCTGCCGGCTCCTCCCTCGCCGCTGTAGAGCGTGGTCACGTTGCCTTGCTTGCAGTAGTTGACACATTGCCTCTGGAAGCAGTGCACCGTGCAGGTCGTTGGAGTGAACGTCAACTTGATCCTCTCAGCTCCTCCCGTCTGTCCATCAACTGACAGAAGACACATGAGGAGGATGGAGAGGGATGAGCACGCCATGTCGTCCCCACGGTTCCTCACACTTCCTCGTGATCCTTAGAGCTCCCCTGAGCGGTTCACATCTGACTACTGACTCCTGGAGCTACCCCCTCTGACTCCCTCTCCCTGACTCGCCCTCTCCCTCTCTCTCCCTCTCTAGTGTTTGGGCTCTTTTCTCCCTCCTTTTTTCTATGACGCTCATTTTGACTGCATTACAGAGAGGGGGGGGGGAGAGGGAGGGGGAGAGAGAGGTGGGAGCGAGGGAGGGGGAGAGAGGGAGGAGTGAGGGGGGGGAGAGGGGGGGGAGAGAGGGGGGAGGGGGGGGGAGAGGGGGAGAGAGAGAGGGAGGAGAGAGGGAGAGAGGGAGAGAGAGAGAGGGAAGAGAGGGGAGGAGGGGGGGGAGAGAGGGGAGGGAGAAGAGGGGGGGGAGAGAGAGGGAGGAGGGGAGGGAAGGGGGAGGGGGAGTGGAAGAGGAGGGAGGGAGTAGGGGGAGGAGGAGGAGGGGGAGAGAGAGGGAGGGGGCGAGCGAGGGAGAGGAGAGAGAGAGAGGGGGTAGAGAGATAATTAAAAGCAGTGAGCAGCTCCAGACTAAATGTTTAGCAGATCTGTTCTCTCGTTCTTCAGATTTTAGATTCATCTTTTTATCAGCAGTTCTCTTGTTTTTTAAGAAATAGCACATTTTTAAACCCTAACAAACCCTCCCCCCACACACACACCCACACCCACAAACAACACACACACACACACACACCACCACACACACACACACGGGTGTGTTCTGGTGGAAAAAAGGCTGTTGTTTTTTTTTTCTACTGCTGTTTTGGTATGATCTCATGTCCTGCGCACACACACCACACACACCCACCCCCACCACCACAACACACCCACCCCCACCACACACACACACACACACCCCCAGCACAAACACATTACATCATCACCATGACACACTCCACCTGTCATCAGAATCCCATTAATCTGGATTTAGATGTAAATCTGGTGTCCTTCACTCCAGCCTCTGAAACTGTTGCACCAGTTGAACTCTGACCTTTGGGCTCGGCACTGGGAATGTTTGATCAGTCTTTCCATCTCCGTCACATTCCTGTGTTCTCTGGTCCCAGCTGGACAATAACAGGAACTGTTTCCTGTTCTAATCACAACACTCGGGCCAGACTACCATTCACTTCTCTGAAAACAAGCCTGTTCCATGAACATCGTAGCGTTCCCTCTGCTCCCAGGGTTAGCATTGTGGCTCCAGAGGGTTAGCATTGTGGCTCCAGAGGGTTAGGGTTAGCATTGTGGCTCCAGAGGGTTAGCATTGTGGCTCCAGAGGGTTAGGGTTAGCATTATGGCTCCAGAGGGTTAGCATTGTGGCTCCAGAGGGTTAGGGTTAGCATTATGGCTCCAGAGGGTTAGGGTTAGCATTATGGCTCCAGAGGGTTGGCATTATGGCTCCAGAGGGTTAGGGTTAGCATTGTGGCTCCAGAGGGTTAGCATTGTGGCCCCAGAGGTTAGGGTTAGCATTGTGGCTCCAGAGGTTAGGGTTAGCATTGTGGCCCCAGAGGTTAGGGTTAGCATTGTGGCTCCAGAGGTTAGGGTTAGCATTGTGGCTCCAGAGGTTAGGGTTAGCATTGTGGCTCCAGAGGTTAGGGTTAGCATTGTGGCCCCAGAGGTTAGGGTTAGCATTGTGGCTCCAGAGGTTAGGGTTAGCATTGTGGCTCCAGAGGTTAGGGTTAGCATTGTGGCCCCAGAGGTTAGGGTTAGCATTGTGGCTCCAGAGGTTAAGGTTAGCATTGTGGCTCCAGAGGTTAGGGTTAGCATTGTGGCCCCAGAGGTTAGGGTTAGCATTGTGGCTCCAGAGGTTAGGGTTAGCATTGTGTGTGATGTCATATATGGCTGTCAGGTTCATTATTCTGCCATTCAGTCTGATTTATAAGGTTGTGATGGAGTTCGGGGCTTTAATCATAAAGCAACCTACTATGGGATGGAAGCTTGTATTACAGCTGCGTTTACACAGTAATTACTAGGGGTTTAAGTCAATTTTGGGGGAACTGACCTGCTTGTTAGTTAATAGTTAACACATATTACTCGTTTGACAACAGAAGAGTCGAAGAGTGTGAGAACCATTATGACAACACGGTATTGCTACGATCATTTGTTAAGCTTTTATTTAAAGTAAATGCTAGCTAATGAACAAACACAGCCTTCATAGCTTGGAAAATATGTCCAAAAATCAAAATACAGCTAAAAAATGAAGCATCGGAAAAACCAAAGAACACATTCTAGAAAGCTTCAGGATTTTTTTACTCAGAAAGTCAGAAAAGCTGTAGAAGATGAATGTTTGTGAGGTTTGGTTCTAATCAGAGGAGGTTTGTTGACATCTGGATCAGATGAAAGGAATTCCTGCTCAATCTGACTGTCAGGAGGAATTCAACCGTCACATTTATCAAATATGGTTTTGGATGATTTTCTCATCAACAGCTGTGGAAACTGCAGCAACAGCAGAGCCAGATTATTGCTAACAGACAAATCCAAAAGGCAGGATGAGGATTTTTGTCAGGGTGGAGTGAACAACATCTCCCCCTCCTGCACTTGGCCTGAGGGATGCAGGAACATCAGCTTTCAGGCTCTCTAGGCCAGCGGTCCCCAACCACCGGTCCACGGACCAGTACCGGTCCGCGACCCGGTGGTTGGGGACCACTGCTCTAGGCAACCTTCTACATTAATGTGCGTGTGGACGGACCTGCGGGGGAGGGCAAATGGACGCCGTACTCGCCCTTCCTCCTCGTGCTTCTTGGTATCAATGATGATGATGATGATGCCACAGACAGTTTCTTCCTCTCCTTCTCGATGTGATTCATCAGCGCAGTGGCCATCTTGGCTCCTCTTCCTCCCCTTACCAGCGTCTTCCTCATCAGCAGGGCCTGGGCCTCCCTCAGGCTGCCACAAGCAAAACACAGGCTTTAACATTTTGGGATGCGAGTTATTATGCTATGCTAAGCTAACAGGTAGCATGGCTAGAAATGACGTGTCTTTAATGCCACACAAAGTGAGGCCAAATCAGGGTTTCATTCTGAGACTATAGTTCAGGACGTTTGCACAGGTCCATTGAATGATTTGGGTTCTTTTCAGACAGCTGGAAAACAACATCTGGATTCTCAACTCAAACCCGTCAAGGCATCATGAAGACGCACCCTAACCCTAACCCCTAACTAACCATAGCCCTAACTAACCCTAACCATTCTAACCCCAACCCCTAACTAAGCATAGCCCTAACTAATCCTAAACCCTAACCCCTAACTAACCCTAACCATTCTAACCCCAACACCTAACTAACCATAGCCCTAACTAAGCCTAACCCATTCTAACCCTAACTAATCCTAAACCCTAACTAACCAAAACCAATCCTAACCCCAACTAACCCTAACCCCTAACTAACCCTAACCAATTCTAACCATAACTAACCCTAACCCCTAAGCAATCCTAACCCTGACCCATTCTAACCCCAACCAACCCTAACTAACCCTAACCCATTCTAACCCCAACCAAGCCTAAACCCTAACTAACCCTAACCAATTCTAACCATAACTAACCCTAACCCCTAACCAATCCTAACCCTGACCCATTCTAACCCCAACCAACCCTAACTAACCCTAACCCATTCTAACCCCAACCAACCCTAAACCCTAACTAACCCTAACCAATCCTAACCCTAACCCCAACCTCCAGGCTTGGGACCTCTGAGAGGAACCAGCCTTCATTACAGTATTCCAGGTGCTGTGTAACCACTTGCAGAGCTCCCCCTGCTGGCCAAACGCAGCACTGCTCCTTTTAACAGGACCCAGTTTGGGTGGGTGTTTGTTGCTGGAGCCCACAGGTAGACGGACTGCAGCACCATGTCTCACCTCAGAGGACGGTTTTTCCTGTCTGCCGTCACTGGATGAGAGCCAGACCTGGACTTTGATGTGGCCCTGCTGTCTGAGTCCATGTTCTGGACTGTGGAGACCTGGACAGAGGTGTGGTTTGGACCCAGCCTTGTCTTGTATTCTTCATGATCAGGATTCTGACTGGTCTTTAAATGAGGTCTTTGAGACCTTGGAGCTTCCTGCTGGATCTCCTCAGAGCTTCCTGTCCATGTCGGGTGGTGGAACTCAGGAGTGGTGTGATTGGCCATCTGGCTCAGCTCTTCTGAAGAGGACGGGTCCCTTTCAGGTCTGAACTCGGACTGTGGCTCCTCTTCTGGACTCAGGACCGTGGTTCTGCTCGGTCTTGCTGTTGCCATGCTTCTATGGTTATGAATGGGTCTGGTTGAGGTTAGTGGTCCTGGTTCTGAAGGACTGAAAGACGGTACGAGGAAACACTTGGAAAAGTGCTGACAGGAAGTGTTGCTACGGCAACGTTGAGGACATCTGACTGTAGAAATGGGAGAAGTGTATATAAGAGAGAGATTTGATTTTTCAAAAACTCAATTTAATTTATGTCAATTTTAGAAGAACAAAACCATGATCCAAACAAAAAGAACACAATATTCAGTTGAGGCCGCCTCCTCCTCCTCCTCCTCCCTCCAGGTGGACCAAGCCAAGTCCTCGACTCTCATCCTCCTCTGGCCGTTCCTACACTCCAGGCCCAAGAAAAAGTGAGAGGGGGGCATGTGCATGTCCCGTGACCTGTGCGTGACCCGTGTCCTGTGTGTGACCCGTGTCCTGTGCGTGACCCGTGTCCTGTGTGTGACCCGTGAATGTGCGTGACCCGTGACCTGTGCGTGACCCGTGTCCTGTGTGTGACCCGTGACCTGTGCGTGTCCCGTGTCCTGTGCTGACCCGTGTCTGTGCGTGACCCGTGACCTGTGCGTGTCCCGTGTCCTGTGCATGACCCGTGTCCTGTGCGTGACCCGTGACCTGTGCGTTGTCCATGTCCTGTGTGTGACCCGTGACCTGTGCGTGACCCGTGTCCTGTGCGTGACCCGTGACCTGTGCGTGTCCCGTGACCTGTGCGTGACCCGTGACCTGTGCGTGTCCCATGTCCTGTGTGTGACCCGTGACCTGTGCGTGACGGGTGGTCCCCAGAATCGCTGCTCATCCTGGACGCGGACTTCACGCTTCCGTGACCCACAATCCCCCCCCAGCCGGGGCGCACTCCTCCACGGACACACCGGCCAGTGGAGAGTTTAACGGCGTGTCTGCGGGTGAGTTTCGGAGACTCCCGGCGCCGCCGCCATGACCGGCATGGCAACCGTGGCCGCCAAACAATCCCAACAAAGAGAGCGAACAAACAATCAAAACTACAGAAAAGTGCTCCCCAATGGGATTAAACCCCCCCAGTGTGATAATTAAGATTAGGGGATAGAAAATGTTTGGAAAAACACTATATATCACTCACTCCACCACGGAGAGGGGGAGGGGGGGGGGGGGGAGGGAGAGGAGGAGGGGGAGGTGGGAGGGGGGAGAGAGGAGGGGGAGAGAGGGGAGAGAGAGGGAGGGGGGGGGAGAGGCGGAGAGAGGGAGGGGAGGGGGGAGGAGAGAGAGGAGAGCAGAGAGGGGGAGAGAGAGGGGAGAGAGGAGGGGGAGAGAGGAGAGAGGGAGGAGGGGGGGGGGGGAGGGGGAGAGGGAGAGAGAGAGGGGGAGAGAGAGGGGAGAGAAGAGAGGGGGGAGAGGAGGGAGAGGGGGGGGGAGGGGAGAGAGGGGGAGAGGAGAGAGAGGAGAGAGAGAGAAGAGAGGGGGAGAGAGCAGAGAGAGAGGAGGGGGGAGAGGAGAGAGGGAGAGGGAGAGAGGAGGGGGAGAGAGGAGAGGGAGAGGGGGAGAGAGAGGGGGAGGAGAGAGAGGGAGGGGGAGAGGGCAGAGGGGGGAGCGGGTGGGAAGGGGAGAGGGAGGGAGAGAGGGGAGAGAGAGGGAGAGCAGAGAGGGGGAGAGAGGGAGAGCAGAGAGGGGGAGAGAGGGAGAGGGGGTGGGAGGGGGGGAGAGGAGGGGGAGAGAGGAGAGGGAGAGCAGAGAGAGGGGGGAGAGGGAGAGAGGAGGGGGAGAGAGGAGAGAGAGGAGAGGGAGAGAGGGAGAGGGGGAGGAGAGGGGAGGAGGAGGGGGAGAGAGGAGAGAGAGGGGGGAGAGGGAAGAGAGGAGGGGGAGAGAGGGAGAGGGGGAGAGAGGAGGGGGAGAGAGGGGGAGAGAGCAGAGAGAGGGGGGAGCTTGTAATGCTAATCACACGAGGCTAATCTGAAGTTTGCTGTTGTGCAGGTCAGAGGTCAGAGGTCAGCGTGTGGGTCACACAGGTGTTAGCAGTAGCTGCACTCACCTGTGGGGCAGCGTCTGGTCATGTGACAGCAGAAAAGGCCACAGACGGGACTGCAACAGAGGGGGGGGGGGGGGATTTATGGAGAGATGTTTGCAGTTCAATCAGAGACTTTAAAGGGTTTATAGAAGCCACCGGAGCATCTTTCAGGGCTGTTTTCTTAAACATTCCAGTTTACAATGCCACTGATTCCAAATATACTCTTAAATATTTTAAGCATTATTTTAAGCATGTGTCACTCTGAATATTAAAGGCTTAAAATAATAAAGAAGCCTTTTTGTTGATCACCTGTAGACGACATTCAGGACGGCTCAAGGTCCAATCAAGACAAACCAGAACCATTTAAGAACACACTAACGGGCTGGAAGTAAACGACTTTAATCTCGTTAAATAACATTTACATCTGTCATAGACGGAAACATCCTCATTGTCGATCAGTGAGCTCAAAACTTAAAAACAAAACTGACAAATGTCCATTTTGTTCTTTGAGTTTGATTTTTGAAACCAAATCATTTAAATGTGGGTTTTACGTTGTTGTGGAATCCTCAGCTAGCGTCACAAACAAACAAACAGGAGCCTCGTGTCGTCGATGCCGGCGAAGAATCTGACCACAATCGGACCAATCAGATCAGAGGGAAGCCTCATCAACATCTGGAGGATTCCACATGTTGGGTCACCTCTGCTGACCCCGGGTCAGCTGTGCCAGAACGCCGCTGCGTCTAAAATGCTAACCTGATTCTGCTCCCTGCTCAGGGAACAGAACACATGACCTACTGAGCGTAGCCGTAGCATCACAGCAGAAATCATGACTGATTAGCTTCACCTGTCGCTCCTCCTGTGCTCGCCAGAGAATAAAGAATGATACATGTTCCTGGGGAGGGAGACGTGAATGTGCGTTGCTCCTCACAATGCATTATGGGAGATATTCGTTTACCATACAGGGAACATTCAGAGACTGATCAGCTGCACACAAAGGGGTGTGTGTGTGTGTGTGTGTGTGTGTTTCCTCAACAACTTGTTTAAGAGAACTCAATTAGCAGGTCAACTTCAGGTCAAACATTAAACTGACCTCACACAGGTGTATCAAGTAGAGAGAGAGAGAAAACACAGGCTGTGTGTGTGTGTGTGTGTGTGAGTAATGTTTAAATCCTCAGTGTTCACACAGCCCCCCCCCACACACACACACACATACACACTCTTGTTTATTCAGTGTGACTGAAACAACCCTCCCACTTACATTCCTTTAGTACAATTAGCGAGATTAGCCACAAAGCTAATGACATATTAGCATGGGGCACAGCCTGACCGCAATATCTAAAAAAAGGGGAAAAAAAAGCTCGTGACAATTAGCTCCTTTGCTTCGTTTACCTGTTAGCATCAAAGCCTGTCATATCGGAGGTAGATATCGCCCCCTCTGGTGTGACGCGGTATTGCAAGGCATGAGTATCTCCAGCTCGCAGTGATGTCAGAAATCCAATCAAAATTCAATAAAATAATTACAAAAATGGGATTTTAAGACATCAGTCAGCAGCAGAAACCCGTTAATAGTGCTAACGGGCTAATTTGGCAGCGTCTGGGATTTCCATTTTTTACTAGGCTAATTGTATTCATGGCATGTTTGGACACGCTAATATTTATCTGGGTCCAATATCTGGATTCGGCTGCGGTGAAGACCTTCAGACTGAAATGTGAAGGACTCTGCTGGTTCGTCTGTGCTGCTCACCCGTCCACAGTGGCCCTCCTCTCGCCGATCGGCCCCCCGGGTCCCCGCGGTTCCGCTGCGGGCTTTGGGGCTCTCTCCGCGGGGACAGGACGCTGCTCAGCAGCGCTGTGGACACTCAACATCCAGCTGGTCCAAACGCACCACACACGCAAGCGCATGACGCCAAAGCTGCCAGTTTCACGCAACTTTCTCCAAATAACTTCGGTTTAATGTCCCATCGCCGTGGTCACGTGGTCCCCTCGCGCCCCATTGGCTGAACATAAAGGCGCTTTACCCAATCAGAGTCCACAGCAGTGCGAGTTTTTAAATGTGAATCTATACCAACGCTAAATAAGTTACTAATTATCACACATCTGTTGTAGTTTAGCTTTAGTTAAAACGAATTTATGAGCACTATTAAACTACAGTATTGGACATTTTTAAACTATTGTGACGCCACCAACATCTCTGGCATCTACTGACGTCACCGGGTCTTCTGCAGCTGCCGGAAGTGACGTCATCGTGGCAGCTAACTTGGTCGTAACTGGTGCAGATCGTGGGGGTCTTTACTCTTCAGATTGAAACCAAATCTTTCAGTTATCAAAACATTTGGATTCGTTTCAGAAGATCGATTAAATGTGTGAACTTGCCTCTGTGTTAGCCTCAGCTAGCTCGTCCACCCGAACACTCGGCTCTACTCCGAAGCTAGCATTGTAGCTAGCTAGCATTGGAGCAGGATGGATCTTTTTGGTGACTTGCCGGAACCCACACAGTCCCCTAGTAAGTTTAACTGCGAATGCATTTGATTATTTCAGCAAAAACAACTCAAGTATTTTGTGTTGACGTCAGAAAATGAGAACCTCAGCTACGGGAACCATTTCAATAATTCCAGGAACTGGAGAGCTGTCAGGAGGTCCGTCCATACCTCCAACAGAATGGCTCCTGAACGCACCTTACACGTTCTCACCAAATTTGGGTTTAATTCTTGTGTTTCTGTCAGCTCCTGTTTCCACAACGTCACTCCAGATCACCAAAGAGAAAGAAAGTGAAACGAAAACACTGAAACGAAAACGGGATGCTGAGGAGGAGGAGGAGCGCAGCCAGACCAAAGTTTGTAAAGAAGGTTTTCAGCTCTTCCACCATCATGTTTGCTCCTCCTTCATTGGCGAGTACATCAGCCAGTGTGGCGTGCAGCGTTGACCGGCGTTGTGTTTCAGGGCTCCCCGTGCTGAAGGGCTACGTGGCAGCGCGGCGTGGCGGCGCGATGAGATGCAGGATGCTCACGTGCTGCTGCCTGACATGGGCGCTTGTCTGGCTGCTCTCCCGCACAATGTGTAAGAGCCGAATGGCTGACGGACGGACGGACGTCCAGCCAGAGCTGGTGAGCACGCTCCTGACCTTTCCTGTCCTCTACAGGTGTCGCGTTTCGTACTTTGCAGTATTTGATGGTCACGGTGGCGCTCGAGCTTCTCAGTTTGCAGCAGAGAATCTTCATCAAATCCTGGCCAAAAAGTTTCCCGTCCGTAAGTTCTAAAAGGTCCAAACACACAATGATCCAAGTTCATTTTCCATGTGAAGAAAAGAATGATTTTCATGCACAAAAGGGCTTTTCTATATGTAGCATTAAAAGTGCTGTTAGCGCGCTGCGATGAGAGGTTAGGGTGAGGACCTTCAGTCCTCCAGACCGGAGGTAACGTCTCACCATTAACCTGGAGAGTCAAGCACAGAGGTGTATATTCCTTCCTGAAGTGTGTTGATATTCAGAAGGTTGCTTCTCCATCACTTTAGGAGAAACAGAGAATGTGGACGGCCTGATCCGAAAATGTCTGCTCGACACGTTTCGTCAGACGGATGAAGACTTCCTGAAGAAAGCCTCCAGCCAGTAAGAGCTGATGCGGCGCCCTAATAAACCCTGCCCACAGGTGGAGGTGGCATCAGCATGAAACATCTCAGGGTTTCTGTTTGTGTCAGTGAGATGATGGTTCAGCCCAGCGCGCAGGCACCAACCAGCTGAGCATCCTGTGGTGACGATGCAGCCCTGCAGCTTTTCTCTCTCATCCTCGCTGTCTCTGTCCCGGAAACAGGAAGCCAGCCTGGAAGGACGGCTCCACGGTGACGTGCTTGCTGGCGGTGGATGACGTCGTGTACGTGGCCAACCTCGGGGACAGCCGGGTAGGCCGGGTCGGACCTAGTGCTGCGCTCGTGGTCGACAGTAGTTCCAATGCGCACGTGTTCTCCTGCAGGCTGTGCTCTGTCGGATGGAGTCATCGGGAGCAGGAGGTGGTCAGAAGCCGGTGACTCTGGCGCTCAGTAAAGAACACAACCCGACCATCTACGAGGAGAGGATGAGGATCCAGAAGGCGGGAGGAACCGTCAGGTACAGCACCCTGACCCTGACCTCCTGCCCCGTCTTGCATCTGCTGACGCTTCCTCGCTCTTCCAGGGACGGGAGGGTGCTGGGTGTGCTGGAGGTGTCCCGGTCCATCGGGGACGGCCAGTACAAACGCTGCGGCGTCATCTCCACCCCCGACCTGAGGAGGTGCCGGCTCACAGCCAACGACAGGTGAGGCTCTCAGGTCGCCGTGGGAACAGACTAATGACTGACGGGGCTCTGCTGTCGGCAGGTTCATCATTCTGGCCTGTGACGGCTTGTTTAAAGTCTTCTCTGCTGATGAAGCCGTGAAGTTCGTCCTCAGTGTCCTGCAGGTCCTCCTCTTGTCCAGATAAGAATCCAGTGTTGAGAACGTCGTCATGTGACCAGAGTCCCATTACTAAGACATCGTCACCGCGTCGGCTGACGTGACATTTGTTGATCCGCAGGAGGCCACTGTCGTGCAGCGGACTGGGCTGGTGGAGGCGGAGCTTACAGAGGAGGAGCTCAGGTATGACGCCGCCTGCCAACAGCTGGCCAGCGAGGCGGTGAGGCGGGGCTGCGCCGACAACGTCACTGTCATCCTGGTTTCCCTGGGCTACTGACCACACCCCCATTTCTAGTTCAATAAAACCGTTTGTTTCTTTTTTTGTGACCGATGATCTTCCTTCAGTGTTCACATCCGTCTTCTCCCAGACTTTCCTTATTTCCATGTCACTCAGTATGAACTCGTTCATGTGTCATCCTCTTCCATATTTATCCTTATTAAGCTTCACCAACACTACAGTAGCTTCTAAGAAGGTCACCTGGACCAGGGGAATCTGGGCTTCAGACTATCTGATCTGTTAGATTTTAGAAACATCTCCCTTCTTATCAAGAGGCTTCTCCAGTGCTCGATCCTGGTGGGAATCCCAGAGTTACCGACTGCTGATTTACCCCTTCCTGGTCGTTGGTGGTCATTTGCATCATTAGCGTGGATCATCTTGGCCACCATGTGATGCTGAGTGTGAACGATGCTGAATCTTTCTGGAGGGGGCTCCCCGGACGGGGCTTTACTTCTCTGCCCACAACATGAACACTGCTCGCTTGTGTTGGGCCAATCACATCAGGAAAGTTCTGAGAAGGTCTGCTCATCCTGGCTGGGCCATTCTTGAATCCATGAAGAAGAACAAGAACAAAGCAGAGAGAGATGAAACAGCAACAACGCAGCAGCACTGTCGTCAAAGCAACATATCAGAAAACTCAGGAGATTTTAAACCTTTAATTAGTGAGAGATTAGTTCACCCTAGAGACAAACCCCCTGGCACCAACACAGGCACGTGTTTTATGCTGTCTAGTGAACGTACAGATCTGTACATTGGCGAGACGCAAGGCCCAAAATACTGAAAAATATATTTCACATTTAAATATAATGGCACTATAGAGGCTGAAATCTAGACGAATACTGCTGTAATTCCAAAGTTTGGCGGGAGAATTAGCTGTGAATAGATTAAAATAAAATCAATAATTAATATTTAATACAAATACAAATGAAATAGTTTGGATCGTAAACGGACTACAGGTGTAGTTGCACCCCTGGCCTCCGCGTGTCGCTGATTCCCAGGGGGCGTGGCTGAACCAACCCGGAAGTTGGCTGGACGTTGTCGGTTAGCAACAGGCAGGATGCGGACAGCTGTTGCATCCCAACCAGGAGAATTTCAACCCTTTAAACACACGGACGCAGAGCGCGCGCGCGTCACCCGATCGGCTACTAAGGAAACAATCGCGTGTTCACGTGGAGGAAGTTAATGGCCAAGTTTCATGGATGATTGATGCAATTTGATGTGGAAATTTCAAAGGAAAGCGCCGAGTTAGAGGTGACGTCACATCGACTGGACTCGTAACATGGAGTCGCTGCTGGACTTTGAAGACAGTGTCCGAGACTCACCTGACTTCAGGTAAGCTCCACCAGCCCCCGCTCCCCCCCCACCACCACCCCCCGCACAAAATATGATCTTATTTACTTTTCTTCAGACGGAAGCTGCGGCTGTTTGAAGCGGATGTTTATGAGCTCGAGACACATCTGGACCAGGTACAGATCCTGTAGTTCTGTAGTTCTGTAGTTCTCCCGCGGCTAAAACAGATATTGTCTTTATTACTCATGTTTTAGTAGCTTTGATGATTGATTTCTCTAAATTGTGTTAAACAAGAAGCTATGATGACTGAAATTAAAAACCACCTCTGATATCAAGTTTTCCTTTTAGTGCCAATACTATTATTAATAAAGTTGTAATAGCTAATGTTTTAGTTCCAGCACTGCTGTTGTCGTACATGTAGCATCGCTGCTATTGTTGCATGCTATCCTGTAAGCACATTTGGAGTCTGTCTGTCTATAAACACTTTTTATGTTTTGGGTTTGGCCCATTTTGCCACTCAGGTGATGCACCTGTGCAGTAAGATGGTGGAGGCAGGACAAGCGTACAACGCAGCCAACCAGCTGTTCCTGAGCAGCCTGACCAAACTGTGCTCGTACCAGGAGCAACACGCCGTCCTCACTGTACGCAGCACTAGCGCTTTATGCTAAGTGGCAGCTTTTGATCTTAGAAGCGCTGAGGCTAACTTGGCTGATAGAGCGGTTTCTGACTGCTGAGTCAGGCTAGCACCGCTAATGTAGCATTTAGCCAGAATTGAACCACTAAACATCAAAGCACTGACAGCTAGTGGAAACGTGACTGGGGAAAAGCACCAGAGGAAATAAAAACGGAGGAAAAAGTCCCAAGTTATTAAAATAATTTGATGTTATTTTGTTTCCTCTCTCAGACTTGTTTAAATCAGTTCAACCAGGGTCTGCGTGAGATGATCAGCTTCCACACTGTGAGCACGTGCACACGCACACAGAGTTGTGAGCATTATTAGCATTATTAGCAGCTATTAGCAGCTGTGGCCCTTTAAGCAGCTTCTGGGTCTGTTTTCCTTCCTCAGATGTTGTTTGATCAGATGCAGAGAGCCATCAATCATCAGCTGAGCAACCTGTGCACACAGTATGTTGAACACACACTCACACTCTCTCACACCCTCACACACACTCGCACACACCACTGCACACACACGCGCACACACACTCGCACACACCCGCACACACACACTCTCACACACCCTCACACACACACTCTCACACACACTCTCACACACCTCACACACACGCTCCACACCCTCACACACACACACGCTCACACACACCCTCACACACACCTCTCTCACACACTCTCACACACCCTCACACACTCTCACCCTCACACACACTCACACACCCTCACACACACTCTCACACACACACTCTCTCACACACACACACACTCTTACACTCTCACCCTCACACACACTGACACCCTCTCACACCCTCACACACTCTCACACACACACTCTCACCCTCTCACACACTCACTCTTAGAAATGTGCAGAACCCACCAGTTGCTAATGTGTTAGCTTAGCTAATGTGTTAGCTTAGCTTACATGTGGAGGTGCGCTGTAAACTCCAGGTGGACTTGTGTCTCAGGTTCTTGCCGCAGCTGGCAGAGACCAGGAAGGACTACGTTCGGATCAGAGAGGATCTGGAGATGGCAGCAGTGAAGAACGCTCAGGTGTCGCGCCACAAAGCCGGAGACGCCGAGCGCTCGAGTCACCTGCTGATCGCAACACGCAAGTGCTTCCAACACTTCTCCCTGGACTACTGCCTGCAGGTACCGACGCCGCCGCCGCCGCCGCCGCCGCCGCCGCGTCCTCAGGTCAGGTGACGCCAGCTGGAGACGCATCTCAACCCTTTTGCTGACTTTGACTCTTTCAGCTGAACAGTTTCAAGACTCAGCAGAGACTCGACATCTTAAACTCTGTGAGTTTAAACTTTCTCCAAGTTGGTCGATGTTTTCTGATGAACGTTTGCTCAAGTGTTTCTCAAGCCAAACCTGTGATGGGCAGTGGGTCAGAGGTCAGTGGGTCAGAGGTCAGGGGGCAGTGGGTCAGAGGTCAGCGGGTCAGGGGGCAGCGGTTCGGGGGGCAGCGGGTCAGGGGGGAGGGGGGTCAGGGGTCAGAGGTCAGGGGGCAGCAGGTCAGCAGGTCAAAGGTCAGCGGGTCAGGGGTCAGGGGGTCCCGTTCAGGTCTCAGCTCACTCTAGTGATGCACCCAGTGACGGTGTCCTGGGGGACAGCGGGTCAACACTTTAGCTGGTTGGCTAACAATGCTAACATCTCCAGTTAATGTCTGTGCACACGTAGAGACAGGTGCCATATTGGTGGCCAGATGTTCGGCGCAGCGTTAGCAACATCTGCGGTGCCGTATTGGTGGCCAGATGTTCGCGCAGCGTTAGCAACATCTGCGGTGCCATATTGGTGGCCAGATGTTCGGCGCAGCGTTAGCAACATCTGCGGTGCCATATTGGTGGCCAGATGTTCGGCGCAGCGTTAGCAACATCTGCTATTGAGATGAGAGCTTCAGAGTCCAGCTGACCTCACGGCTCACCTCAGCTGTGGTTTGTATCTTCAGGTGTTCTCCTTCATTCACGCCCAGGTGACCTTCTTCCACCAAGGCTCAGATCTGCTCCGGGACTTGGAGCCCACCATGAAGACCATGGCAGCCCAGGTTCTGCCCGCAACAGTTCTGCCTGGAACGCTGCTTATGGGAGGGATCGAGCCGGCCTAACCGCCCTGTTCTTGTCTCCTCAGCTCTCTCAGCTCTCAACAGAAAACTCAGCAAAAAGAAAAGAACTGGAGAACACACACCTGCTGGTCCAGCAGAGGGTTCGTGTTCTGTGATGTCACTTCCTGTGATCGATGGTGTAGAATCTAATCTCAACTGGTTCATTCAGGACGCTTCAGGCGAGCCATCGGTCAGCCCACAGCCAGGGAGCAGCAGCATCATCCAGGGTTACCTGTTCAAACGCTCCAGGAGGAAGTCCAAAACCTGGAAGCGGTACGCACCAGAGCCACCAGGGCCTCCGGACCCTCCGGGGCCTCCGGAGCCACCGGGGCCTCCGGAGCCACCAGGGCCTCCGGACCCTCCGGGGCGTCCGGAGCCACCGGGGCCTCCGGACCCCTCGGGGCGTCCGAAGCCACCGGGGTCTCCAGAGCCACCGGGACCTCCGGAGCCACCGGGGCCTCTGGAGCCACCGGACCCTCCGGGGCCTCCGGACCCTCCGGGGCCTCCGGAGCCACCGGGGCCTCTGGAGCCACCGGAGCCTCCGGGGCCTCCGGACCCTCCGGGGCCTCCGGAGCCACCGGACCCTCCGGATCCACCGGAGCCTCAAGCTTCTGTTGTCAGGCTGAGGGTTTGAGCCTAACAGAATTTTGTGTTACAGATGCTGGTTTTCAATCGGCAACAATCAGCTGCTGTACAGGAAATCACAGGAGGTAGACGAGAACCTGTCGGAACCGGTTGACATTCGGTCCATCAGGATGTCAGCAGAACGTTCTGCAACATTCTAACAAGTGAGCATGAGGACAATCAGGACTCATTTGTGTTGTGCTGCAGGATGAGGACCTGGTTCTCTTTGAGGACCTCCGTCTGTGTGCCTTCAAACCTCTGGAGAAGATGGAGCGGCGGTTCTGCTTCCAGCTGCTGTCTGTTCAGAAGTAAGAGGAGGGTTAGGGGGTCAGAGGGTTAGGGTTAGGGTTAGGGTTAGAGGGTAGAGGTTAGGGTTAGAGGGTTAGAGGGTTAGGGTTAGAGGGTTAGAGGGTAGGGTTAGAGTTAGGGTTAGGGGTTAGGGTTAGGGTTAGAGGGTTAGGGTTAGAGTTAGGGTTAGGGTTAGAGGGTTAGGGTTAGAGGGTTAGGGTTAGAGGGTTAGGGTTTTAGAGGTTAGGGTTAGGGGGTTAGGGTTAGAGGGTTAGAGGGTCAGAGGGTTAGGGGGTTAGGGGTTAGGGTTAGAGAGTTAGAGGGTTAGGGTTAGGGGTTAGGGGGTTAGGGTTAGAGGGTTAGGGTTAGAGGGTTAGGGTTAGAGGGTAGGGTTAGGGTTAGAGTTAGGGGGTTAGGGTTAGAGGGTTAGGGTAGAGGGTTAGGGTTAGAGGGTTAGGGGTTAGGGTTAGAGGGTTAGGGTTAGAGGGTTAGGGTTAGAGGGTTAGGGGTTAGGGGGTTAGGGTTAGAGGGTTAGGGTTAGAGGGTTAGGGGTTAGGGGGTTAGGGTTAGAGGGTTAGAGGGTTAGGGGGTTAGGGTTAGAGGGTTAGGGTTAGGGTTAGAGGGTTAGGGGTTAGGGGGTTAGACTTAGAGGTTAGGGTTAGAGGGTTAGGGGTTAGGGGTTAGGGGGTTAGACTTAGAGGGTTAGGGTTAGAGGGTTAGGGGGTTAGGGTTAGAGGGTTAGGGTTAGAGGGTTAGGGGTTAGAGGGTAGGGGGTTAGAGTTAGAGGGTTAGGGTAGAGGGTTAGGGTTAGAGGGTTAGGGTTAGAGGGTTAGGGTTAGAGGTTAGGGTTAGGGGGTTAGGGTTAGAGGGTCAGAGGGTCAGAGGGTTAGGGGGTTAGGGGTTAGGGTTAGAGAGTTAGAGGGTTAGGGTTAGGGGTTAGGGGGTTAGGGTTAGAGGGTTAGGGTTAGAGGGTTAGGGTTAGAGGGTTAGGGTTAGAGTTAGAGGGTTAGGGTTAGAGGGTTAGGGTTAGGGGGTTAGAGTTAGAGGGTTAGGGTTAGAGGGTTAGGGTTAGAGGGTTAGGGTTAGAGGGTTAGGGTTAGAGGGTTAGGGATAGGGGGTTAGGGTTAGAGGGTCAGAGGGTCAGAGGGTTAGGGGGTTAGGGGTTAGGGTTAGAGAGTTAGAGGGTTAGGGGGTTAGGGTTAGAGGGTTAGAGGGTTAGGGTTAGAGGGTTAGGGTTAGAGGGTTAGGGTTGGGTTAGAGGGTTAGGTTAGAGGGTTAGGGTTAGAGGGTTAGAGGGTTAGGGTGTGTTGTTGGAAGCTCTTTCTGAAGGCCAGCGGTGTCTGTGTGCTAGATGCTGCATCCTTCAGGCAGACTCGGAGCACTTGAAGCAGTCCTGGCTCGGCGCTCTTCAGGGCAGCATCGACCTCGCCTACAGAGACAAACCCCAGCACCAGCAGGCAGGCTCCATCCTGATGTGATCACATGATCACCTGGAGTGATGCCAACGCTCGCTTGCTCTTCTGTTCCAGAAGGAAATGTTGTCCACAAGCTCTTCAGGGAGAGGAGGCGCCTTCGGGGGCCCAGGCCCTCCTCAGAGGCCTCCAGGGTCCAGCCTGGCCCTGAGGGGCTCCGGGAACCAGGTTTGCTGTGACTGTGGGGAGGAAGAGCCTCAGTGGGCCTCCATCAACCTGGGGATCACCCTGTGCATCGAGTGTTCTGGCATCCACAGGTGAGAACCTGCAGCCGTCAGAACAGCCAAGTTGCTTTGGTTCTGAAAAGGGTCGCATCAAAAACTGCTTCCTACTGCCGTACCGATACGATACCGATACCTGAGGGTTCGTGATCCGCTGATCTGATCCACGACCAGAACGGGGGTACTACCGCTCCAGGTATGCCTCTCATTGTGTTGAAGCCTGGAATCCTTTTGGGACGCACACTTGACTTTAACATCAAGTTAGGGTTAACCCAAGTTAGGGGTAGGGGTAGGGTTAACCCTCTAACCCTACCCCTAGGGTTAGGGTTAGAGAGACAGCTCGGTGGGGCGGCGACCTCAACGTGGCTTTTCTTCTGCTTGGTTTTCTCCGAGCCACGAATGAGGCGAATGATCGAGTTTTCCAGCAGCGTGAAGGTTAAAAGGTGTTCCTGGTGTCTGCAGGAGTCTGGGAGTCCACCTGTCCAAGGTGAGATCCCTCACGCTGGACTCGTGGGAGGCAGAACAGCTGAAGGTGAAGATGGCTGCTCATCATCAGAAACTCACCAAAAGAAGTGAAATCATGTTGCATCTTCTTTGAAACAGCTGCTGAGCATTCTGGGAAATGATGTCATCAACGAGATCTATGAGGCACGATGTTTGGAGGAAGGAAGAGCCAAACCCAGAGCGCACAGCAGGCGGTAAAACCGTTCCCCTCTAACCCTAACCCCTCCAGAACGACACCACTGATGTGTGGATGTTCCCTCAGAGCTGAGAAGGAGTTGTGGATCCGGCAGAAGTACGTGGACAAGAGGTTTGTGCGGAGCGGCGCTTCAGAGGGTGAGTCCAGACCTCCTGCACGTCCTCCTCAGCGGTGTCCTTCAACACTGGCCGTCTGGTTCAGGTCAGGACCGGGATCCTGGACTTTGTCTCTATCGAGCGGCATTGGCAGGAGACCTGGTCGCCATGGCAGCGGCGCTGGCCCAGGGAGCAGAGGTCAACAGGAGCTTCAGCGGGGAGGAGGGCAGAACGGCGCTGATCGCAGCTGCTGTTGGCGTAAATGACCCGTTTGGACCGTTCTGGGAGCCGGTCTGGACCACTGTTGACCCGCTTGCTTTGCTTTGTAGGGGTCACTGCTGGCCTGCGAGTTCCTGCTGCTCAACAGCGCCAACATCAACCATCGAGACCTGCGAGGCCGGGGAGCGCTGCACGCTGCGTGCTCTGCTGGCCACACGGGGTAATGCAGCCCCCCAACCCCAACCCCAACCCTAACCCTAACCCCCAACCCTAACCCCCCCCCCCCACCCCAACCCAACCTAACCCTAACCCCGACCCCTCCAACCCTAACCCTAACCCCCCCCCTAACCCACAACCCTAACCCTACCCCAACCCCAACCCCTCCAACCCTAACCCTAACCCCCCCCCCCTCTAACCCCAACCCTAACCCTAACCCCCCAACCTAACCCTGCCCCCTCTAACCCCAACCCTAACCCTAACCCCCCCCAACCCTACACCCATGACCCCCCCCCCTCTAACCCAAACCTAACCCTAACCCCAACCTAACCCCTCCAACCCTAACCCCCCAACCCTAACCCTAACCCCCCCAACCCTAACCCTAACCCTAACCCCTCCCAACCCCAACCCTAACCCTACCCCCCCAACCTAACCCTAACCCCCAGGAGGAGCTACTGACCCACCCACCCAACTAAATCTCTTCTGTTTGTTGGTAGTCAAGTGTGTCTGCTCCTGAAGAGAGGAGCCAATCAGTACGCTGCTGACGAGAGGGGTCAGGACCCTTTGGCCATCGCCATGGAAACGGCCCACGCTGACATCGTCACTCTGTGAGTCCCCCACAGGGTTAGCGTTAGCGTTAGCTTAGCTGGCCTGAGTGTGAGGAGCTGGCTAACCTGTCTCTGCTGTTCCAGCCTGAGGATGGCGAGGATGAACGAGGAGATGAAGGATTCTGAAGGAGCTTTTGGAGCTGCAGGTTCGCCACCGTCGGGACCCGTGAGTCAGGAGCCGGCGGGTTAACTAGTGATCATGTGACCTGTGGTTCCAGGAGACGACCAGACGTTCCAGGACATCTTCCGTGACTTCAGCGACATGGCGTCACATGACCCCGAGAAGCTGAGGAGACATCATCTCGACCGCGTCGGAGACGAAGACGAGAGGAAATAAGAGCCACTAAAATGGAGATGGGACGCACGTGCGCCTGCTCGTGCACGTTACCGACACTGACCCAGAGCTCAGCTGTCAATCATGTTTGCTAACAAGTCTAAAAGTTTCAGTTCCATGTTTTTAAAGGTGATCAGAGATCTTTCATGAACTCGCCCCCTGCTGTTCCACTCGTTTCCTGCTGCACATTAAAACAGGTTTTTAGCTGCTTTGGGATCTTTGATGTGCTGAATCCAACAATCACGCCGGCTTTGCTCAGTCGGTCAACTAACTACCCGTTTGTTGACGGTTTAGTTTACCTGAACAGGTATTTTCACCGCGTCCTTGAACCACCACCTCAGTACGGTGGAGGGGTTTGTGGACCTGAAGGAGCCTGGGAGCCAGGCTGTCCGGGGCTGTGGGGCCCCAGGTAGGGCCTCACCGGGGCCCCGCTCTGAAGCCAGACCTGGGGTCGGGGCTCGCAGGCCAGCTCCTGGTGACTGGGTCTGTGCACGGGACCCTGCCGGGGGCAGCCTGAGATGGCGGCGTGGGCCCAACTTCCTGTCATCTTCTGCAAGGAGATCCATGAGGGGAAGATGCAAAGTGGTTTGGGTGGCAGTCGTGGTGGGAGGCCCCGGCGACCCGATCCTCAGGATAAACCTCCAGCTCTGGGGACATGGAGTATCGCCTCACTGGGGGGGGGCTGAGCTTGTTCAGGAGGTTGAGGAACATTTCGAGGAGCTCATCAATCCCAGTGTTGCAGTTTCCACTGAGGAGGTGGAGGCTGGGGACTCTGAGGAGGACTCTGCCATCACCCAAGCCCAAGTCATGGAGATGGTTAGGCTCCTCTGGTGCAGGGCGTCGGGGGTGCAGGAGATCCTTGCTGGAGTGGCAGAGCAGGTTGGTGGCAGCTCTTAAAGAGGGGCACCAGAGGGTGTGTCCAACTGTAGGGGCCAATGCCAGAGTTCTGGGGACGAGGATTCAGCCGACAGTCGAACCCCAGATTCAGAGGAACACTGGACCAGGTCCAGACCCTCCGCAGGCTGCTTGAAGGTTCCTGGGAGTTTAAAAACCAGTCCACATGTGTTCTGTTGATCTAGAAAAGCCATACGTCCGGGTCCCTCGGGGTTCTGTGGGGCTCCAGGAGCACGGGTCCAAGGCCCTGTGTTAAGGGCCGCTCGGTCTCTACCACCAGAGCAGGAGCCTGGTTCACATTGTCAGCAACCAGTCAGTCAGGACCTCCAGGATCTATTGGGGGTGGAGCGTGAATCGACAGGCGGATCGGACCGTCACGGTGCAGCGCTCCTACTCTCACCTCTGGTCAGGAACTTTGGGGAGTCACCAAAGAACAAGATGGTGGCTACAAGCGGCTGAAAGAGTTTGGCTGGGCGCCCCCTTAGAGAGGCGAGAAGCTCGGTCGGAGTGGAGCCGCCGCTCCTTCATGTGAGGAGTCCGCTGCAGTGGCTCAGGCATGTTTGGGACGCCCCCCTAGGGAGGTGCTCCAGCCATGTCCCACCAGGACACGCTGGGGAGACCCTGTCTCTTGGCCATGGTCCCAGGTTCCATAAAGCCTGTTTACCGGGCTGAACCTGGTGACCAGGATCAGGCTTGGGCGCCGTGCATCGTGGTCTAGAGGGAGCCAACATCTGCACTCCGGATGTGACCGGGGTCAACAGAAAGACCCGAAGCAGCCTCAAGTACCCTGATCCTGAATCAGCACTGCGATGAGATTCCAGGACCTGTCCTTGGAGAACGTCCTGACATCAGTGATGAAGATTCCTCCAGTCTTCCAGGAGATGAAGGGAGGTTCTTCACAATGATGCTTCTCATCCTCTTTCCCCAAAAGGAGCTAAATGAGCTTGTTTGTGATCTCAGCTTGTAGAAGTCCTCTGCTGAGCTACTGGCACCCAGATCCAAGGAGAAGCACCTCCGACAGGTCCTGCACCACCTTTTACCACATCAGTTCCTGTTTTTCCTCACCTGCAGAGGTGTAAAAGGTCCCAGTTCCTCTCAAAGATGAGCCGGAATAAATAATTCTGCAGGAAACTTAAAGACGTGGATATTTTATTGAACACAACTCAAACCGTTAGCTGCTAAAAGCTAACCAAAGATATAAAAGCATGAAAGGTGCTTTGAAGACTCCACACTGAGCAGAACCTCTTTCAGCCTCCGGACCGAGCAGCAGCGTCACAGCCGGTCCAGTTTGATCCGGATCAACTGAACCAGCTCCTCGGAGTACTTCTCCAGCAGACCCCGGTCCTGCGGCTGGGCTGTGCAGCGCTGCAGCGCCCCCTGCAGTTCACAGCTAACAGCACCAAAGGCCTCCTGCAGCACGGCCGCCATCTGATGGCGAGACGCCGACGCCGACGCCGACGCCTCCGGGGAGACGCGGAGCTGCAGGGAGACGATGACCCGTTAGGGCGGCCTTTGATCTCAGCTTCAGGGGGAGGAGCTTCGGACGGGAGCTCACCTGCTGGTGGAGGCCGACGGCTCGTCTCGCCACCTGTTTGAGCTCATCGGCGAGCTGCCGACACCGGAGCAGCGTCAGGTCCGAGCTTCCAAAATCTGCAGCAACAACCCTGCTTTGATCTCTGAAATTACACAGACTCTCCTGAAGGTGGCGCCACCACAGCCCGCAAATGTTTTACCTGAAACCGTCTGGATTGTGGTCTTAGCTCCGCCCACTTCACTGGAGGCTGAGCACGTGATGTCACACCTGGACAGGTCAGCAGGGCGTCCAGGGGGCGCCGGGCTCTGGACAACGTCTCGCTCTTCATTTGTGTGATGCGGATCAACACTGGACCTGAGGAGGTGCTGACCTTCGGGCAGGAGGTCGTGACCTTCAGGCAGGAGGTCGTGACCTTCAGGCGTGAGGTGCTGACCTTCGGGCGTGAGGCCCTGACCTTCAGGCATGAGGTGCTGACCTTCAGCCAGGAGGTTGTGACCTTCAGGCGTGAGGTGCTGACCTTCAGCCAGGAGGTTGTGACCTTCAGGCGTGAGGTGCTGACCTTCAGCCAGGAGGTTGTGACCTTCAGGCGTGAGGTGCTGACCTTCAGCCAGGAGGTTGTGACCTTCAGGCGTGAGGCCCTGACCTTCAGGCGTGAGGTCGTGACCTTCGGGCAGGAGGGCAGATGTGCAGAGGTCAGACGAGGACCGTTTCTCCTCAGCATTCGGGCACAGAGTGGCTCCAGAACCGGGTGTGGTACCCAGGTACCCGACCGTAGACCCCACATCTTGGTCTGGTGACCTTGGGCTGCCGTCGTGGGTCCTGGAGGTGACGTCTGGTTTTAGGACAAAATATTGCGACATTAGTTGGATCGATATGAGAAAATGGAAACAATGAGACACCAGTGGGACCCTTGAAGCCTGGGAACGAAGAAAATGGCAGAACACCCCACATGTACACACACACACACACACACCTATTGTTTAAATGACAATATATATTTAACACAACCTATAAATCTTAAACACCATTTTTACTGCTCATCTCACCTTTAAACACTTCCTGTTTACAGCCGACTCACCTTCAGTATTTTCTTTTTGAGTGACCTCCGACCTCAACTCTGAGTTCACCTGAAACATAACAGTGTCAGTTAGGGTCCCTCTGGGACGTCCCAGGTGTGTTTGGGGTCCCTCTGGGACGTCTCAGGTGTGTTTAGGGTCCCTCTGGGACGTCAGGTGTGTTTAGGGTCCCTCTGGGACGTCTCAGGTGTGTTTAGGGTCCCTCTGGGACGTCCCAGGTGTGTTTAGGGTCCCTCTGGGACGTCTCGGGTGTTCTTTAGGGTCCCTCTGGGACGTCTCGGGTGTGTTTGGGGTCCCTCTGGGACGTGTCAGGTGTGTTAGGGTCCCTCTGGGACGTCCCAGGTGTGTTTAGGGTCCCTCTGGGACGTCCCAGGTGTGTTTAGGGTCCCTCTGGGACGTGTCAGGTGTGTTTAGGGTCCTCTGGGACGTCCCGGGTGTGTTTAGGGTCCCTCTGGGACGTCTCAGGTGTGTTTAGGGTCCCTCTGGGACGTCCCAGGTGTGTTTAGGGTCCCTCTGGGACGTCTCAGGTGTGTTTAGGGTCCCTCTGGGACGTCTCAGGTGTGTTAGGGTCCCTCTGGGACGTCTCAGGTGTGTTTAGGGTCCATCTGGGACGTCTCAGGTGTGTGTTTAGGGTCCCTCTGGGACGTCTCTGGTGTGTTTAGGGTCCCTCTGAGACGTCCCAGGTGTGTTTAGGGTCCCTTGAGACGTCTCAGGTGTGTTTAGGGTCCCTCTGGGACGTCTCAGGTGTGTTTAGGGTCCCTCTGGGACGTCCCGGGTTGTTTTAGGGTCCCTCTGGGACGTCTCAGGTGCATAATGTACCGATGTGTTGCTGATGTCGCTCTCCTCTGAGATCTTGGTTGGGACCGACACGAGAGGTGCTGTTTTTGTTGGCCACGCCCTAAAATAAGGCAGAAAGAGTGACCCGTGAGACGGCGTCCAGCAGGTGGACCAGAAAGGCCTTTGTGTCCAGACCGGACGGCCCTGAGGACTGTGTTGGGGCTGACCTGATTCTGTCCTGGAAGCGGGAGAGGAAGCGTGTGGAGATGCTGAGACGTGGGTTCAGGAAGTGGTTTTCGTCAGGAGGCCGCAGACTCTTTGGGTCGGTATCAAACTTCTCTGGAATATTGAAGGTGCCATCAGACAGGTGAGGAGACGCAAGGTTAACGTTCAGGGGCGGTGGAGAGGAGAGGGGGAGGGGGAGGGGAGGGGAAGGGGAGAGGAGAGGAGGGGAGGGGAGGGGGGAGAGCGAGGGGAGCGGGATGGACGCTGAGGAGAGGAGAGGAGAGGAGAGGACGGAGGAGGGAGAGGAAGAGGGGGAGGGGGAGGGGAGAGTGGAGAGGGGGAGGGGAGGGGGGGGAGGGGGGGGAGGGGGGGGGAGGAGGGAGAGGAGAGGAGGGGAGGGGAGAGGGGCAGCGAGTGGGCTTAGAGGAGAGGACGAGGGGAGGGGAGGGGAGGGGAGGGGAGAGGAGAGGAGGAGGAGAGGAGGGGAGGAGAGGAGAGGAGAGGAGAGGAGAGTAGGGGAGAGGACGGGGGAGGGGAGGGGAGAGGGGTAGAGCGGGAGGGGGGGGAGGGGAGGGCGGAGGGGGGATGGGTAGGAGGAGGAAGGAGAGGAAGAGGAGAGGAGAGGAGAGGAGAGGGGAGGGGAGGGGAGGGAGAGGAGGAGAGGAGAGGAGAGGAGGGGAGGGGAGGAGGGGGGAGGGGGGAGGAGGGGAGGAGAGGAGAGGAGAGGAGAGAGGGAGGGGAGGGGAGAGGAGAGGAGCGAGGGAGGGGAGGGGGAGGGGAGAGGAGAGGAGAGGAAGGGAGGGGAGGGGGGAGGGGAAGGGGAGGGGGTGGGGAGAGGAGAGGAGAGGAGAGGAGAGGAGAGGATGAGGAGGGGAGGGGAGAGGAGGGAGAGGAGAGGAGAGGAGAGGCGGGGCGGGGAGAGGAGAGGAGAGGAGAGGAGAGGAGAGGAGGGGAGGGGAGGAGGAGGAGAGGAGAGGAGAGGAGAGGAGGGAGAGGAGAGGCGGGGAGGGGGCGGGGAGAGGCGGGGGGCGGGGAGAGGCGGGGCGGGGCGGGGCGGGGGAGGGAGGGGAGGGGAGGGGAGGGGAGGGGAGAGGAGAGGAGAGGAGAGGAGAGGAGAGGAGAGGAGAGGAGAGGAGAGGAGAGGGGGGAGGAGGAGAGGAGAGGAGAGGAGAGGAGGAGGAGAGGAGGGGAGGAGGAGAGGAGGAGAGGGGGGAGGAGGAGAGGAGGAGAGGAGAGGCCGCTACCATCATTCGAGCTGGAGGCCAGAGCCTCAAAGTGGTCCTTCAGGGAGCTGCTGTCCTCCTCCTCCAGGCACAAGCTGCCCGCAGAGCTGCCCTGACTCAGAGAGTCCGTGTCTGAAACAGGAAGTATGAGAGGAAACACGAGTGTCACTTCCTGCAGCTCCGTCACACATGAACAGAGTGTGCTGCTCTGACCAGCATCAGGTTGGTGCTCCAGACTTCCTGTTGATCCGTCTGAACAGGCAGAATCTGGACTCAGCTCCCCCCCATGACCTTTGCTCTCCAGCCCAGCCCGAGACTGCTGGGGGCCGGCCATGGCCTCCCACACTGAAGTCCCTAGAAGAAGAGCACTGTGAGGGCACGCTGCAGGACCGGGGGGGCCATGAGACACGGACCGGGGGGGGCCACGAGACACGGACCGAGGGGGGCCACGAGACACGGACCGAGGGGGGCCACGAGACACGACGGGGGGGGCCATGAGACACAGACCGGGGGGGCCATGAGACACGGAACGGGGGGGCCATGAGACACGGACCGGGGGGCCATGAGACACGGACCGGGGGGCCATGAGACACGGACCGGGGCCAGGAACCATCTACAGGACCTTACCGGTTCAGGGAGGTAGTTAGGGTTAGGGGAGGTAGTAGCTCCGGGGGAGTAGTTAGGGTTAGGGGAGGTAGTTAGCTCCGGGGGAGTAGTTAGGAAAGACTCCTGGCCGGGGCTGGAGGGTTACTCGGTGCCATCTGGCCACGCGTAGAGCGCGATAGCGTCAGGTTGGGGCTCATGGCTGTTGTTTCCAAGCATCAACAGCCCGTCAGAGGGCAGCAGCCCCAACAGCCAAAACGATACCTGGCAACCCTTGGGATTTAGGAGGTTCCGTGAGAATGACAGCTGGACGCCCTCTGAATGAGGTCATAAAGACTTGGGAACCATGGCTAATATGAGAGCTACGGTAGCACACACGCTACCTTTAGCCTCGTTTACAGATAATAAAAGAGAAGCAACCCAGCCCAACCAGAGTAAGAGGCCTTCCACGTTCACTACCTGCTCCAGATCCTGGACCCATGGAACAAGAACCCACCTCAGCACACAATTACAGTTGTACCGAGAGCCCAAAGCCCTGGGGCCGATTTAAGGAGCCGTGGAGCGACCACCATCCATTCCTGGACCTCTGCAGGGCCGAGCCAAGGACATTTGCTTTTTGATCAGACTCTGAGGTAATGTTGCTATTTCACCAGACCATTTCTTAAACTAAACCCTAAAGCAAGGTGAGCCGGAGCCTCACCTGTGGCTGTAGATGCTGGCGTCGTCGGAGGCGGTGTAGAGGACGTAGCTCCCGTGTTCCCCTGAAGCCTGAAGGTCACAGGACCATCAGCGTCTCTGGTTCCAGTGATCAGACTCGTGACTGAACCCACCTGCTTCTCATCTTTATCCTCCTCCTCCTCAACCAGCAGCTCTTCCAGACTCTGCGGGTGAAACTCTTCCTCCTCATCCTCCTCTTCATCACCTTCCCTCACACCACTGGGAGAACAGTCGGAGCAGATGATCACAGGGTCCGTCTGCTCCGCCCAGCGACCTCGGACCTGTCGGGGTTCAGCTTCTGATTGGACGACAGCTGAAGCGTTGCTCTGACTCTGCTGCACAAGCAGGCACACACACGTTAGGTGGAGGTGACCGACCCACGGAGCAGAGCAGTAAAGGAACTGACCAGCCTCCTGAACCACATGGGCAGCTTCCCGTTGGTCTGCAGCAGGGGGGGGTCTGAAACAAGCAGTTACAGTCAGCAATGCTGTTCCAGCAGATACTGGAGGCTAAACAGCCCCCATTACGTCACAAACAGTGTGGAGAGCTTCAACTGTTTAGAATGGGTTCAAGAAAGCCTCGTAGTGGGAGGGTAGAGCCCTCGGGGGGTAGCGCCTCCCGGGGAGGGAGGTGGGTAGGAACTAAGGAGGGAGGGGGGTAGGGTAGCGGTGGGTTAGCGCCCTCCGGAGGGGGGGGGGTGGGGTATGGGGGGTCGGGTGGGGGTAGCGAATAGGCGGGAGGGAGAGTAAGGGGGGGGGGTAGGGGTGGTTGGGCGGGGTGGGGTTTAGGGGGTGGGGGTTTAGATAAGGTGGGTAGGTGGGAGGCCTCCGGGGGAGGGGTAGCGCCATCGGCGGGAGGGGGTGGGGTATAGAGATATAAGCGGGAGGGGGGGCGGGTGGGGTGGTAGCGACATTACGGCGGGCGAGGTAGTAGGCGTTAGTAGTAGCGCCCTCCGGCGGGCGGGTTTAGCGCCCTAAGTGGGCGGGGAGGTAGTAGCGCCCTCCGGTGGGCGAGTGAAGAAAGTAAGTTAGGAAGTAGCGCCCTCCGGTGGGCGGGTGGGTAGTTGGTGGGGGGTAGGTGGTAGCGCCCTCGGTGGGCGAAAAGCGCCTCTGGCGGGAGGTGGCGGTCGCTAGGAGGGCGGGGTGGGGTGGGGTGGTATGGGTAGAGAACGAAGGGGGGGGAGTGGAGGGGGGGCGCAGTGGGGTGGAGGGGGTGGATGAGGGACCGGGTAGGAGGGGGGGTGGGGGCCGGTGGTGGTGGCGGAGCGGGGGAGCGAGAGACGCTGGGGCGGCGGGGGGGGGGGTTGGGGGGGGCGGTCTCGGCGGGGGGGGGTGGGGTAGAGCGGTAGGGGGGAGGTGGGTGTGGGGGCAGGTGGGTGGGTGGTATTTAGCGCCGCGGGTAGGCTCGGAGGGCGGGGGTGGTGGGGGTAGCGCCCTCCGGGCGGGGTAGGTAGCGCCCTCGGAGGGAGAGTTTAGTAGTAGCGCCCTACGGCGGGAGGGGGTGGCGGGTGGGGTGTAGGGTAGTGGTGGGTAGCGCTCTCCGGTGGGCCGGGCGGGGGTAGCGCCCTCGGCGGGCGGGTGTTGGTAGCGCCCTCGGCGGGGGATTAGCGCCTCCGGCGGGCGGGTGGTTTGGCGGGAGGGGGGTGGTTTAGGTGGGGGCGGGTTAGCGCCCTCTAGTGGGCGGGCGGGAGCGGTTAGGTAGCGGTAGGTTGGTAGCAATTAATTGCCTTAAAATAATTTAATTGCAGTCAGTTAATTTGTTGTGACCAAGTTGGTTTGTCTTCATGGGACTGATGTCCAGTCTAGGACGTCAATGTTCAACCTTTTCATCTCAAGTTTGGGGGGAAGAGACGTGTTTAGATCTTGAGTGAACAGGAACCAAGTTAACCTGCCGGTCATGTGACACGTGTGACACGTGAACCAGCCAACGCCACTAAAACAGGATAAAGGGAAGCGAATTGAAGACAGTCAACCGGATTTTAAAGTTTCTGCCAACAGTGTTATTCTGTTTGGTTGGGGGGGGTTGTTTTAAAAAAATCAAGCTTAAAACTTTATTATCTCACTGTGTGGTTACATTTTGGTCACAATAACCCGGATTTTAAAATATTTTAGGGATGCAATAGTAATAAACTTTTAAAGTCAAAACCTATTGTAATCACCAGGGTCACCTTGAACACAGTCTGGTCCGGCTGGAGGTCGCGGGCAGCCTCCTGCTGCTCCTGCTGCTCCTCCGAGGAGGACACGAGGGGACGGTGATGAAGGTCTCCCTCCTGAACAGGGACAACGGCCATGTCAGCACATCCTCCTCAGCCTGGCCCAGGCCCCAACGCCTCACCGACCTGATCTGATGACTGCGGGCCGCGTCTCTCAGGTGGGCGGGGCACTCTGGAGCTCCGCCTCCTCCTCATTGTGTTGGTGATGTGAGAGTCCAGCCGCCAGACGAACACACAGCTGCACACGTACAATCGTTAGATTCATCACCAGCAAATTCACCGTTCCTTCAACAAAATAGCTACAAACCCGATTTTGAATGAACAATAACGACATTTAAATTACTCGCTTACCAATTAACATACTACTAAAAATAATGAAATTGCGGGGCTTATTCTGGGATTTCAAGGTTACCTGTCTCCTGACACGGTGATGAGGTTCCGACAGTCCTGGCTGAACCTCAGACAGGTGGCGATTTCTGAGCGACAACAGCGTGAAATCACAAACCAACTCTTACATCATCCTGAAACACAACGTGTGTGTTTTAGGATGATGTAAGAGTTCAAAACACTATTTTACAGTTAAACGCCAGTCTGCACATGAGACAATCATCTGACCCGAGTGTCCGAACAGGGTGGAGATGCACTCTCCTGACTCGTAATCAAAGATGGAGATGTTTTTATCGGAGCAGCTGGTGGCGAAGAACGAGCCGGAAGGATCCATTTGGATCTGCCCACAGCACCAGCACCAGCACCAGAACCAGCCAATCACAGGAAAGAGAAGAAGAGGCTTACTTCTATTTATCATGTTACCACTGAGGCAAATTCAACAATGAACCAATCTGGTTTCCTTAAATTAAAGGCACAAAGTGTTCAACACCTAATTCCTGTTGCCACTAGATGGCGTCATGACTGAGTTTTGTAACCTGGAAACTTTACAACCAGAACCAGAACCAGGAGATATCAAACGCAGGTTGGGAGGGGAAGGTTTAAAGGTGATCTGCTCCTACCTTAATCACAGCTCCTTCATCGCCCGACGAGCCTTTCACACACTTCTTCATTTTGCCCGTCTCGACGTCGTACACTCTGACCACAGACATGAACATCAGCCCTCAGCTCAGTGAGCCTCACCACTTCCTGCATCTCTAACCTGATGTTTCGGTCTTGACAGGCAATGGCAACGTGCTTTCTTGATGAGTCCAGGTCCATGTCGTAGAGGGTGGTCTTCTCCACCACCTGGTGACTCCTGGAGAACACCAAACCTTCAGGAGTCTGAAACCAAGCACAGACACTTTGGTTCTTGGTCTCCATCAGGTGGAATAAAAGGAGAGCATTAACTGACCTGCTCAGCCGTCTGGAAGTAGATGCTCTTATCAGCTCCACAGCTCACCATTCGAACATCTGGACTCTGGCCTGGAACAGAGATTGGACGGGTCAGAGGCTGCAGCACGCGTCCCTGATTGTGGATCAGAGGTTACCAGTGAACTTGACGGCAGTGATGGAGCCAGAGTGGTCGTTCAGAGTCTGCTCCAGACTGTAGTTCTTCTCCACATTGAAGATGTGGATCAATCGATCTCTGCTAGCTGACGCCAGAAGCTTCACACCTGAAAGAGCCCCGCCCACGTTAGCCTCTGAGTTTCTGCTGGAGGAACGCTGGAACCTTCATGGAGACACCTGAAGACTCACCTGTGGACATGGGCGAGTAGGCCAGACACAAAGCCTCCGAGTCATGAGCCTCGATCTTCAACTGCTCCTCCAGGAAGTTCAGGCTGAAGATGCTGAGGAGAACACACACACACACGTCAGCAGGTCAGCTTAAACACCATCTCCATGACCATGTAAAAAGACTCTTACTGCAGGTTTCCACAGCGGTCTCCTGCTGCCAGATGTTGCCCATCAGGACTGATCTCCAGCACTCTGACCCCGGCCTTCCCATCAGCCCCAGCCAGCTCGCCCTCGGCCTGCAGATGCTGGGTGTTCTCCCCCACATACAAAATCTTCAGCAGATCCTGAAAACGAGATGTTCTGTTTGTAACTTCTGTTCCCTGAAGGAGAGGAAGCAGGTACCACACATCTGTATGGGAGATCACGCCCGCGCTGGTCTGCTGGAGAACCTCTATGGGTGCTGAGCTTTTATGGAGGTTACGTGGCGGGTTAGGGTTAGGGTTAGGGTTAGGGTTAGCCCTTGCTCTGTTATCATGAGGGTTAGCAGGCTGTTGTTTGGTATCACGCCTGGGAATTATGCTGCCGAGCTTCGGCGTGCTGCTTCTTCAGCTCAAACTTGGTCTTGAGTGACTGAACAAACGAGCCAGCAGCCGATACAGGTCCGTCCAGATAGATTACCTGGTCCCTCTCTGGTCCCTCAGAGGTGGTTAACCTCTGTGCCACGCCCGTGGAGGCCATCCCTCTCCATAGGCAGAGGGCGGGACACGTGAAGGAAGTGATGCGTAGCGATCCTGACTTCGTTAAGCAGAGGGACCAGTGGAGGCAGATTCTCCCCGAGTTCTGCCAGACACAGCTCGGCGTGTCTGGAGCCGTGCTTGCCTCAGACCCATAAATGTTCTCCAGCTGTGAAGCTTTGATGGGAGTGTGGCAGAGCCACCGCGATTATGGGATGGGGCCAGGTACGAGGCCAAGGACGCTTCCATGGGACTGACCAGACCGCTCTCCTCCGCTCCATCCAACCCCAGAAGCTGTCCAAAGCCGGGCGCCGTGGCGCAGGAGGACAGTGGTCTGTGCCACATCGAAGTTAGTTCCACAAAGTCCGGGAACATCGGCAGGTTATTCTTAAGTCGTCGGGTCAGGGGGGAGGAAAAATCCCATGAATGGCGACAGTTTTTGAGCCGGCAGAGGAGAGGGCCCCTCGCCGGACAGCGAGAGGAAGGATGTGTCCAGTTGGAGGGCTGCAGCAGCGGTGTTCTGGTGTCCAGGCTGATGTCCAGCAGGCCATCGCTGTCCTGACAGGGTCCGGCCCCAGTTAGCCCAGTCAGAGGTGCCCGGTTCTCATACGCCTACCCAGCTTCCTCCTGGATCCCTGACCAGAGGCTCCTCGCCGTCTGACATAGACGAAGCTCGTGGGTCCTGTTGAGCCTCGGTTCCCTGACCGAGTACTTTCTCCACAAACATAACTCGTCTCTCGAGGGTCGGACCACAGAGCGGGTGGCAATGTGACGGCCACATGAGACCGGCTCTGTCCATACCCTCCTGGCATGGACAACGGCAGACGGGACCAGCCGCACGGGGGGGGCTGAAGACTTCTTCCTCGCATGTTTAGGTTCCGAACCCATAGCGAGAGAGCACATTACACCAAGACACTTGAAAAATGTATATGTGTGGGTGGACCTCACATGTGGGGTCGTTTGGGGGTGGGGGCGTGAACAGAGGTTTCTTCAGCAGGCCACACGAGGGGGGGGGGGGGGGTCCATACAGATGTGCTGCACCCAGTGAATCGACTGAAAGGGAACCACACGGGCAGTGATCCTCTTTTTTCATGCACACTGTGTGTACTGGTGTAGTCCTACATGGCTGAAAACGTTCCTTTGTCCAGAGCAGGGTCCAACGTTCCAGAGTCTGATGGTGTTGTCAGACGAACAGGTGAAGAAAGATGATGGCGGCAGACAGGGCTGAGATGACTCCGAAAGTTCTGGATACACCTGCAAAGAGTAAAGAAACACACACCTGAATGCAGCAGCACTGCAGACACAGCGTATCCAGGCAAGGGTCAACAGTGGGGGTAATTATTCATTAATTAATTAAAGTATGAGTATTCTATAAAAGCAAATATCTGCTAAACGAGCTGCTCCAGTGTGTGGAATACTCACTTCGATGCTCCACACAGAGCCGCTGTGGTAGAGAGCCGAGTAAACCTTCCTCACACTTCTAACATCATGAACGTCCCACACGTAGATACTGTGGTCATTGTACACACAGGTCAAATGTTTGGCAGTGGGGTCAAAGGTCAGAGCCAACGCGTGTGGATAGCGATCCCCAGGCCGGGCAGGCAGCGGGCTGCTGTGGACACAAACACACTCGGTACCACGGGTCTGCTCGCCATCTGCTCCTGCAGCTCCTACCTGTGCTGCTCGCTCCCAATGAGCTGGACCCCGAGCGTGTGCGGCCGGGGCAGCGTGGCGATGTACTGCAGGTTGGACGGGCTGAACACTCTGACGACGCCGTCGGCACAGCCGCAGAAGATGAAGTCCTCGCTGGCCACCAGAGAGCTCGCCGAGGACGTCTGACGATGGTCAGAACATTTAGCAGAATCTCTTTTCAATACCAGAACTTTGAATGATGAGGGTGTGCTAGTACACCCACAGGTCCATCAGCCATCTCCTTAAATACGAGCACGGAGAGGTGTAACTCCACGTGCACGGGCACGGGCACGCACTCTCTTGCCCTCACTGACCTTGAGGTTGACCCAGGCCTCCAGCTGCCGGCTGCTGTTAAACAGACACAGAAGACCTGAGCTCGTGATGCAGTAGGTGCTGAGAGCCATGTGGCCACGACCACACACCACCCCGCAGAAAACCAGGTTCCTGTGGTCTCCTAGCAACCCAGACCGTCCGATGAGAGGCACTGCACTGTTGACCTGAATACAGGGACAAAAGCAGGCGTAAGAAAAAGCTTTGGTACCTGAGAGGGCAATAAATGTGTGGGATGGAATCAGGTACCCTCCGTTCTTTTGAAGCATCCAAGTACCAGAACTTGACATGTCTGTTTCCTGCTGTGACAAAGTAGCTGCTGTCCTGGGAAAAGCAGATGCCAAAGACTCTGCTGGACACTTTGTTGGAGGCGATGATCGACCCTTTCTGCACGCATGCACAGACGAAAAGGTTGGAAACCAAAACAGTTTGGGAACACCGCGAGAGTGTGCGTGAGCACTCACCCTCCAGTCCCACACGCTAACGGTCATGTCGTGTTGGTAGCCCACAGACACAATGTACTGACTGTTGATGGAGAAGGCTACATGGGAGACGCCGTAATTATGAGACTGGGTCTCAGCCACCTTAGCTCCGCCCACTTCCCACACACGCACGCAGGGCATGTGACCACTCTGAAACAGTTTCATCGTAAAAGGGTGTTTTTCAAACTCCTGCACCTCTAATATTGATTGATTCATCCCTCGGTGAAATGATCAGCTGAGATATGAGTTACCATGGTGACCTCAGGTGTGTCCCAGTTCTTACCTCACCAGTCACCAGGTATTTCCCATCATGCGAGAAGGCCAGAGCACTAAAGGGTCTCCTGAAACACACCAGCACAACCAGTCAGCGCATCCCAACGACAAAGAGCGTTGGAAGGTGTGAAGGGCTGGGAAGAGCTACCTGCACGTGTTAATGATGTGAGTCTGTTTGTTCTTCTTTGGATGAAGCAGCACGATGACGCACCTGAAACAGTCCAAAACAGCATTGCTCAGAGTAGAAGACGAGCAAAGGAAAGCCACCTTCAGAGGAGGCAGAGCTCACCCTGCAGGATAAGCAACCAGGCCCGAGTTGGGGTCAGAGGCCAAACCACTGCCGCTGGCTGTGGTGATGCCCAGAACTTTCTCCAACCTGACCTGGAACGTTACAAAGGTTTACATCATGGGGGTTCAGACACACAACTATTAGTCTAAGCTATGGCCACCCTGGAGCTGTGGCTTACTCGAAGGTGTAAAATACAACAACCCTAACCCAACAACCTTTAGAGGACTGGAAGGTGTCCTGGACTTCCAGTGGCTTTGCTCTTACGGAACAACTCACAAGTCTGCAAAAGGATCATCAGGTTTTGTAATAAGAAATCTAACAATAAGAGCAGAATTTCCGTAATATCTGACCAAAGTAATGATGGAGAAGGTTCAAAAACAGACGTTTTAGCATCAATTCATCCCCGTGTCCAACTGGTCTGGACACTAACTCCGACTGAAGTCCACACATCAAACCTACAATCTATTAAATGTTTCTTTTTATGAAGACAGACAATCCAGATGTGCTGAACTCTAACTTCTTCTAACTGAACAATAACATGTTAGTTTCGTTACGGTACTAAACTCCCAACCTGTTGGAATTAGCCACACGTAACTTTAAGTTGTTTAGAAACTTCGTTATTTTTCGACACCGCTCCCTGAAACACCCGCCGAGCCACCAGCCGGTGGTGCTAACTGTTAGCCAGAGCGTACCCGGCAGCTGGAGGCTTTCTTGGGCTGGCTCGGGCGGCTCTTCTCGCCGCCGGTTGTCTCTTCTTGGCGGTGATGCCTGATGCGCAGTCCGCTCCCTCAGCCATCACAGCACCCGTAAAAGTGTCCAACACCCAAGGGGGGGGCCTAAATGGTAATAAACGGGGATAATCACAGCGAAAAAGACCGCGCCACTGTTCCAAAAACCAGCCGCAGAAGTCAGCCAAGGGCCGGGGAGTTTATCGGAACCCTCTGCTGAGAATTACGGAGTGTTAGCTTAGCTTAGCTTAGCTTAGCTTAGCATAGCATAGCATAGCATCAGACAGCTACACGAAACCCGACTCCTCGCTCAGTGGCGGGACTCGAATTCGAATTAAACCCCACCCCCTAATCAAAGAGTTGGGACAGACCACGCCCCCATCCCCATGGCAACCAAGGGAAGCTAAAACTCCACCCACTACGTGGGAACCCACCAATCAGCGAACGTTCCCACGCGCTGCCGTCAGAGGCCTTTATTAAAGAACACACGTAGCGATCCAGCTCGGAACAGAGTTTAAGATTTATGGTTTTACATTATTTGGCAAAGAAAGAAGCAGTTTGATCATCCCAGTACAAGACGGTTAGGTTTTCCTTTACTTCTACCGTTCATTTATCGACCCGTAGAGTACATTAACTCAGGCTGACGTCACCCCTGTAGAATCTGCCGAGTCAGCTTTGGACCAGGCGTGAGTCAGCAGGAAAGTTGCACAAACGCCTCAGCTCGAGCACCTTCTCTGGTCAATAAAGGGACAGACATGTTGGGTTTTCACAGAATTTATGGTCAAAAGACTAAACTTGAAGATATCAGACATACAAGTTATAAAAAATAAAGTTTCTATACATTTTTTTAGAAAATGTGATTATAAATACTCAAAGCTTCTGTTGGTTCCAAAATGATATCAAAGATAACGTGTCACTACAGCAAAGCCCTGCCCACAACTCCGACGGTTTATTGTGTTAGCATTTATGCTGTAGCCGCTACACATGTCTGACACAGCTGAGCAGTTATCGCCCTTCCATGATTAATTACTGAAAGAACTACAAAAGATTTAAGCTTTGCAACAGGACTGTTTTTCTTTGTTATCTGACACTGATTTTGTTTATCACACGTTAATAAGTTAGCTTTGACAAGCAACCAGCCCACAGCAACTTTGGCAACATGTGACTGGCTGTCCAAAGCCTCTGGTGAAAACAGGAGCAAAGCCAGCAGGGACCGTCAGCAGGGACCGTCAGCAGGGACCGTCAGCCGTCTGTCCCAACCAATCAGAAGCTGGTCTCGTTCATGTGCGGTTTGGGGCTGGTGGGCAAAGCACAGGCGGGACCTTCTGGAGCAGCTGGGCTCTCAGCAGAACCTGGCTCCTCGGCAGAGGAAGGGGGAGCTGAGGCAGCAGAATGCATCCTGCTGGGGCTTACAGACTGTGGGGGGGGGGGGCTTGACGGAGATGTGACCGTGGGCCTGTTGTGTGATGATGAAGGTGTTCCTGGAGAGTGTCGTGGCCCCGGAGACATCGAGAACGTGGCTGGCGTCCTGAGTCCAAATCTCGCCTCCAGCTCACTGCACACTGCCAAGCTCCGCCTCATGCTCTCCGAGGGGGTGGACAGTGTAGCGACGCCTGCTGCCTCAGAACCTTTGGCACGTTCCTGACAGCGCTCAACAAAGCTCCCTCTCCGAACGGACCCATCGCTGTCCAATCTTCCACACACGGAGCTAGAGGAATGGGCTGGAGAGGAATTATGGGTATACGGAGGGACAGCCAGTGTCTGCAGCCCAAATGTAGGACCGACCAAGAGGCCAAGATCTCTGAGCGGTTTGCTGGGGGGCACAGGGGGCGTCGCCTGGCGAGGGAGGCTACCGCACAGTGAGGCAGACGAGCCTGAAACACTGGACGCTCCTCGTCCTCCTGCCCAGTGGAGACGCTCCGCCCTCAAAGAGTCGCTGACTTGAGAGTGAAGGCTGGGACAGGAAGTCAGGATGTTAGCATCAATAACCCATGAACCTGCTCTCCATCTTCTAAAAGTGAACAAATGAAGTGTGTACCTGCAGGTGGAGGCTCTCGGTGTGCTGTCAGGCGTTCTGGCCAGTGCCAGGTCACACTGGTCCAGCAGCTCCAGCAGCTCCTCTTCAGTCGGCCCTCCCAGTGCTACCAGACAACAGCCAATAATGCTCAGTGACAGTCAGAGCTCACAACACACAGGAACAGGGGGGACCGGCCCAACACGTGGGGCTCACCTCTGATGTCCACCTTTCCAGCAATGTCCATGGCGGTCGTCAAGTCCCACATCTGGATGCTGCCGTTGCTGTGGCCGCTAAAAAGGTAGCGGCGAGGACGCGAGCCAATGCGGCTTGAGCCCTCACACTCGTGGACCATGAAGGCAGTGATGGAGGTGCCGTCCACGGAACGCACCTCACACACCCTGACAACACACACGCTGCAGGTTCAGAGTGACACAGAGGAAAGGAGCCCTTGACCAGTTCTCTCACCTCTTCCCGTTGGACGAAAGCCTGACGTACAGCTTATCTGTGTCTGGGACGACTCTCTGGATGAACACTTGCTGATCGTCTCTCTCCCCATACGGACCTGGAACACAGAGTGGGATGAAGCTACCGCAGAAACAGAGCTCTTGAGCAGGGAATGTTCCAGAAACAGGTGTTACCGATCTCGGTCCCAGCGCTGCAGCCTCCTCGTCCATCCACATCATCCAGGCTGAGGATCTTGAAGGAGCTGAGGGGTGTGGATCCAGGCTGGGTGGAGATCATCCCTCTGAACCGGGTCACCGTCCACGTCCGCACGTGGTTGTTGTCGGCACAAACTGGCACACATGAACAATTTCAGCAAGGTTGCGATGAAGAAGGAGCACGTGAGTGTGGGCCCGCCAGAACCAGACCTGAAATCAGGTGTTTCTCCGACAGCATGATCTTGGTGACAGGGCTGCGGTGCACAGAGAAGGTCTGGAAGAGCTGCGGTCCTGAGCCGACTGTCTCCGGGTGCTGGACAATGACCCGGACCGACCCAGAGCTGGTCCCGTATGCGATCTCAATCCAGTTTCCACTGTCACCTGCTCACATGACCATGTGTGAGGATAGCTGGCTTCCTTTAGTCACGCTGGTAGCACAAGGACAAACGGTGAGCGCTGCCTACTGGTTTTTGGGGTGAGGTAGACACTGAGAGCCGTGATGGCATCCTCAGTCGGGTCCCGGTACAGCTCAGTCACCAGCAGGTCGTTGTCCTTCATCCTCAGGGGAAACTTCTGCACATCTGACCAACAGAGCTTCATCAACTCTCACCAATAAAAGCCCTCAGGCACCCGGCAGCACTATTGTTGGACTATTGGCATCTCAGTTCAGACGGAGAAGCTTCATTTGGGTTCACATCACAGCTCCTGAGGGCTCCTGAGGGCTCCTGAGGGCCGCCAGGGGCACCTGTGCATTACGTCTTCATGTGCAACTCACCAATATAGTAGATGGAGCCATTGTTGCAGCCCAGGATGAGGAAGGACCCGGCGGTGTCATAGCTGCTGATGGGAACCACATCCTGGTTCTGACCACACAACATCACACAAACAGTTAAGAACGGATTCCCTGAAGGTCCAATCACATTTCACTAAAGGCTCCACATTTATGGGGACTCCAGATGCAGAGTGTTGCTAACAGTGTCCATGATCGGTCGTCCCCGGCCAGACACGAGCAACCTCTGGAGGACCAGATGGACACACCAGAGATCAGAGCAGGACGGGTCCACAGAGTCTATTTTCCTGTCATATACGTCATCTTTAGAAGTTTAGCTTAAACAACATCTGTAGTCTTCCAACAGGAAGCAGCAATGACCTGCCAGTGCTTAGTGACGGCGTTCCAGACGCCGACCCTCCCGGTGTTGCTGGTGGCGATCAGCTGGTTCCCAACAAAAAAGAGCGCCTCCGCCGGGACGTTCAGGCTGAAGACACCTGAGGAGAGGGGCCGATTTAGGGGGAATCTCCTTACAGCCGTTTCAAATGTCCCGATTAATCATCTGTTCTTACCAATTTCATTCCCGTTACCATCTGGACAGATGGCCCAAAGAATGATCTCCGTCACCGAGGCAACGGCCACCATCTTATCATTGTCTCCCAGTGAACCTGCCATCACTTTAGCGTTGAGCGCCACCCTGTCAATCAGCCAGTCGAGGCGAGGCGAGGTGAAGACCTGCTGCCACCCAGTGGATTCCTTCACCCTGAAACATTGCTTTGTTACTGTAGTGCTACACAGTTCAGAGATCCCGTTGATCTAACCCAACCCTAACCCTCTACCCTAACCCAACCCTAACCCTAACCCTAGCCCTAACCCTCTAACCCTAACGCCCTAACCCTAACCCTAGCCCTCCCTAACCCTAGCCCTAACCCTAACCCTAGCCCTAACCCTAGCCCTAACCCTCCCTAACCCTAACCCTAACCCCCTAACCCTAGCCCTAACCCTAACCCTCCCTAACCCTCTAACCCAACCCTAACCCGAACCCTCCCTAACCCTCTAACCCTTGCCCTAACCCTAGCCCTAACCCTCCCTAACCCTAGCCCTCCCTAACCCTAACCCTAACCCTCTAACCCTAGCCCTAACCCTAGCCCTAACCCTCCCTAACCCTAACCCTAACCCCCTAACCCTAGCCCTAACCCTAGCCCTAACCCTCTAACCCTAGCCCTAACCCTCCCTAACCCTAACCCTAACCAAACCCTAACTCTAACCCCCTAACCCTAACCCTCTAAGCCTAACCCTCTAACTCTAACCCTAACCCTCTAACTCTAACCCTAACCCTCTAACCCTAACCCTAACCCTCTAACCCCAACGCCCTAACCCTCTAACCCTAACGCCCTAACCCTCTAACCCCTAACCTCTAACTCTAACCCTCTACCCTAACGCCCTAACCCTCTAACTCTAACCTAACCCTAACTCTAACCCTCTAACCTTAACTCTAACCCTCTAACCCTAACCCTAACTCTAACCCTCTAACCTAACCCTCTAACCCTAACCCGAACCCTCTAACCCTAACCCTAACGCCCTAACCCTCTAACTCTAACTCTAACCCTCTAACCCTCTAACCCGAACCTAACCCTCTAACCCTAACCCTCTAACTCTACCCTCTAACCCTAACCCTCTAACCCTAACCCTCTAACCCTCTAACCCTAACCCTCTAACTCTAACCCTCTAACTCTAACCCTAACCCTCTAACTCTAACCCTAACCCTCTAACCCTAACGCCCTAACCCTCTAACCCTAACGCCCTAACCCTCTAAGCCTAACCCTCTAACTCTAACCCTAACGCCCTAACCCTCTAACTCTAACTCTAACCCTCTAACCCTAACTCTAACCCTCTAACCCTAACTCTAACCCTCTAACCCTAACCCTAACCCTCTAACTCTAACCCTCTAACCCTAACTCTAACCCTCTAACCCTAACCCTCTAACTTAACCCTCTAACCCTCTAACCCTAACCCTCTAACCCTAACCCTCTAACTCTAACCCTCTAACCCTAACTCTAACCCTCTAACCCTCTAACCCTAACCCTCTAACCCTAACCCTCTAACCCTAACTCTAACCCTCTAACTCTAACCCTAACCCTCTAACTCTAACCCTCTAACCCTAACTCTAACCCTCTAACTCTAACCCTAACCCTCTAACTCTAACTCTAACCCTCTAACCCTAACCCTCTAACTCTAACCCTAACTCTAACCCTAACTCTAACCCTCTAACCCTAACTCTAACCCTAACTCTAACCCTAACTCTAACCCTAACCCAGTATCTGAGGAGGCTCTAGAAAGGTCTTCTGCTGACAGCCCCCCCCACGTCTCTTGCTGGGACCTCACCACATGACCTGAACAAAGAAAGAGCTCTGAAGGAAACAAAAGCCTAAATGTGAGACGAAGGTGCCGTGAAGTAACACGATTCTGATGAGCCTGTGGCTCAGCTTGAATCCATTATAAAGCCTGAAGCAGCATCGGAGAATCTTCAGGGGTTCTGCAGCCACCAAAGCTCAGGAGACCAGCGTGTGCCATGACCTCACCATCTCTTCCTATTGCCTTTTCCCAGAGCCGGACACAGCTAACGGAGGCTTCTGCTTCAAAGGCCTCGTTATGCTTCTGAGCAGACCAGACCAAGACCAAGACCAAGACCAGATGAAGACCAGACCAAGCCCAGATGAAGACCAGACCAAGACCAGACCAAGACCAGATGAAGACCAGACCAAGACCAGATGAAGACCAGACCAAGACCAGATGAAGACCAGATGAAGACCAGACCAACCAGACCAAGACCAGATGAAGACCAGACCAAGACCAGATGAAGACCAGACCAAGACCAGATGAAGACCAGATGAAGACCAGACCAAGACCAGATGAAGACCAGATGAAGACCAGACCAAGACCAGACCAAGACCAGATGAAGACCAGACCAAGACCAGATGAAGACCAGACCAAGACCAGATGAAGACCAGATGAAGACCAGACCAAGACCAGATGAAGACCAGATGAAGACCAGACCAAGACCAGACCAAGACCAGATGAAGACCAGACGAAGACCAGACCAAGACCAGATGAAGACCAGACCAAGACCAGACCAAGACCAGACCAAGACCAGACCAAGACCAGACCAAGACCAGACCAGACCAGATGAAGACCAAACCAAGACCAGATGAAGACCAGACCAAGACCAGATGAAGACCAGACCAAGACCAGACCAAGACCAGATGAAGACCAGACCAAGACCAGATGAAGACCAGACCAAGACCAGACCAAGACCAGATGAAGACCAGACCAAGACCAGACCAAGACCAGACCAAGACCAGATGAAGACCAGACCAAGACCAGATGAAGACCAGACCAAGACCAGATGAAGACCAGACCAAGACCAGATGAAGACCAGACCAAGACCACCAAGACCAGATGAAGACCAGACCAAGACCAGATGAAGACCAGACCAAGACCAGGGAAGTTGTGATACTTGCACTCAAACCTTCCCAATGAACTTTATTAGTGTAAGATAGCATCCAATTAGCAACATTATTAGTGGATTTCTTTGAGACCGATTATACGGACTGGTTATTAGTCCAGTTCCAGGTCAGTTCCTAGCTAATAAAGCTAATAAAGCTAATCACCAACACGTCTCCAGTTCTGTCCCAACACACTGGACACAACTTTGGCAGTGACATCATCAGACGCTCAGCAATTATGATCTTATTGTTTCTTAAAGATACCACAAACTATTTTTACAAACTAGTATTTATATCAAGTTTAAAACCAAAAATAATTACTATAAATCTGCATTTCTACGTCTTAAATGATGAAATTTGGACCACAAAAGAAGGATTTCATTGAGTTTGTTAACTTCTGTATTTAAACCTGGAAGCAACCTGAATGACAACATTATTAAATCATGTGTTCACCTGTAACAGACGACAAACTGGGCGTATGCCACAGCGATCCAGTTGTGATGACCACAGATGATCCGAACCATGCCAGGGTCTGACACCTGCCCTACACACACACACACGCACGCACGCACACACACACACACACACACGCGCGCACACACACACACGCGCGCACACACACACACCACACACACACACACACCACACGCACGCACGCACACACACACGCACCACACACGCGCACACACACACACGCACACACACACATTGATAACTAAATTAAACAATATTCCGTGTGCGTGTGTGCGTGCGGGTGTGTGCATGCAGGTGTGTGCGTGCAGGTGTGTGCGTGCAGGTGTGTGCGTGCAGGTGTGTGCGTTACCTCCTGGTGTCTTCTCCTCAGTCAGGGCTCTGCTGAGTATCCCAGAATTCCCCAGGTTTGGTGGCATGGTGTTGCTGCGTCTGACGGGAGCTCTCTCCATGGCAACGGCTCGACCCCATGAACTGGGAGCCCGCCACGCTGGGCGGTTGCGCCGCTTTGCTGGATACACTAGAAGATGGGATGGATGGGGTTAGAGAGGGAGGTGGTGCAGCAGCAGGGCCAGTGAGGAGGCCTCGGGTACCTGGAGGAGGCAGGTAGCCGTTGAAGAGCACGTTCCCACAGGAGGACCGGTCGAGCTCGTCACAGAGCTGCAGCTTCCGCACTGGCACAGAACAAACGTCTCTATAAACACCACGGCAAGAAGAGAACGAGTCTACGTGACTTCAAATGTGTGTCTCACCCAGCGGCGCGATTCCATAGAACTCAGCCTCGTGCATGAGCAAGTGCACGTTAATTGAGCGTGGATGGAGCTCTTTTGTCCGTAGGAAGTTGAGAATGGTGGCAAACAGTGAGGGGTCCCTGTCAATGAAGATCTACGGGGAGAGAGGAGGGACACATGATGGAAGCAGCAGGTCACATCCAGAAGCACGTCAGTGTCTCAACTCACTGCTCCCGTTTCATCCTTCAGGGTGGAGATGCGCCCACTCAGGAGGCTGGAGACAGAAACACACACGTGCACAACCTAAATACCTGGGAAACGCTCTAATGACAGCTAATTAAAGTCAGGTAAACCGTCTCTCAGGACCGACTGTGCTGGTTTAACTGCACACTGAACTGGACACTGTGTGTGTGTGTGGTGTGTGTGTGTGTGTGTGTGTGTGTAAGTGAGTATAACCTGCAGAAAAAGGAGTCTGGGACCCAGGTGAGTGTCTGTCTGGAGGTGCTGAACCTAGAGAAAGATGAGCAAGCAAAAGCAATAAAATGACATTTTCTGAAGCTGATGAATCCCAAAATAATCAAATCCTAACGCCTCAGAAGTAATGACGCTGGATGGTCACTAATGCCAAACCCAATTCTTAGAAGTTCTGTTAATGTGAAAATAAATAGCAGCAAAAACAAAGTTACTGGCACCGGAACCAAGCCGCAAACCGGCCCAAACGTGTCAAAGCGACATGAAGATGCGATTAAGTTTCATCCACTTGCATGTGTGTTTTCAAAAGCAGAGGACGCTGCTGATTAGCAGCTAACCTAGCATTAGCATTAGCCGACACGCTCGACGAAAGTCACCTTTTCCCTCCGACATTCAGATGGATGATGTCGCCGTTCCGAGCCGTGCTGCACATCTCTACACGGGTTCACACTCAGCACCAGAACCACTCTTGTTTTTTACTCCATTGTGTGAATAAATTACTTTTCCGGGATTGTCTGAAAACCACTTCCGGTCCCAGAACATAGCGGGCGGTGACGGGTAAAACACGGACCGGAGTCCCGAATCAGGAGGTCCTCCGGGTTTTCAGGATGTCCTAAATCAGGGTGTCCAAAGAGAGGCCTCTTAGGGCGCAATGGACTCGGATTTTCTGTCCTATTAGGCAGAAATGCCCCCCCAGGAACGAGGATTCCAGATGAAAGCAAACATCTGGTTGGACACAAAAGGCAGCTGTTTCTGCCTGGTTCGACAGAAAACCCGGCTCGGACCACATGGATTTGGGCACTCCTGTCGGAGGCCAGTGGATTCCAATAATTTCGTTAAATCAATGGAAGGAAAACTAAAACATAGTTTATCAAGATCGATATCAATCAATAAGAAAGTTGTGAACTAATTTATTAATTAGGAGGGATCTTGAGGCTCGTTTACAGCCCGTCTGGAGCCACGAGGTCCTAATAACTATTACGATTCACCTTCTTTAGGAGGAATCGCTGACATTAAACTACAACATCCACCACGGGGGCTTCTCCACTTTAAATGATGTGTTTAAAACTAAAAGGTTGGACTTATTTATGGTCAATTATTTCCATTTTTTAAATTATTTTCATGGTCTGCGACAGATGACGATGGAAAAGGTTCATGTGGGAGATGTTTTCATTCTTTTGGTGAAGTTTCACATTCATAAAATGCTTTTTCTCTTCCTTTTCCATGTTTTGGCTACTTTGTGTTTCTTTACTGGACCAAATTAGGGTGAAACCTGTTAAACTTTGAGCGTTTCCTGAGAACAGCTCTGCTGCTGCTGCCGTGCACGCGTCCTCTCAGCAGGCACGTGCACGCGTCTCTCTCAGCAGGCACGTGCACGCGTCCTCTCAGCAGGCACGTGCACGCGTCCTCTCAGCAGGCACGCTCCTCTTCCGGCTCTGCTCTCCGGTATCTTCCTCCCGAGCTTCCTCCTCGCTGCAGGCTCCTCTTCCTCCGATTCGATTCTCCTCCGTGCACGGAGCAGCGTGGGCGTGCACGGCTCAGATAAACAGCTCCCAAATAACCGCTGAGGAGCGTCGGACGACCCGGAAGCGTCACATTCGCCACTGAAAGGCATTTGAGCTTCTTCTGGATGTTGCTCGTCCAAATTAACATCAATTTAGAAAAGAAATCCAGCTAAAATAGTTTAAATTCCGGTTGAATTCAATCAATCACCAACGTCTTTATTTAGTGGGACCTTTATTCTCCTGGAGCCTCAGTCGATCAGACCCCAAACCTGAAGGCTGGAGGGACCGGAAGTTCAAAACTGGGAAGTTTAAAACTGGGAAGATGGGAAGTTTAAAAAAAGGACAAAGCGTCCAAATCCAAATTCAGTCTGGCAAACATCCTGTTATCTGGCATAACCCCCCCTCTGTCTGTCTGTCCATCATCCCTCCATCCATCCACCCATCCATCCATCCCTCCACCCATCCATCCATCCATCCATCCATCCCCACCCATCCATCCCTCCATCCATCCATCCATCCACCCATCCCAGCATCCTCCATCCATCCATCCATCCATCCATCCATCCATCCATCCATCCATCCATCCATCCACCCATTCATCCATCCATCCATCCATCCCTCCACCCATCCATCCATCCATCCATCCATCCATCCAGCCACCCACCCACCCACCACCCATCCATCCATCATCCATCCATCCAGCATCCATCATCCATCCATCCAGCCATCCATCCCTCCACCCATCCTTCCATCCATCATCCATCCATCCATCCATCCACCCCATCCAGCAGCCGGCCAGCAGCATCCATCAGCCATCCAGCCACCCACGCATCCAGCCATCCATCCATCCAGCCCTCCAGCCAGCCGCATCCAGCCATCCAGCCATCCATCCACCAGCCCTCCACCCACCCATCCATCCATCCATCCATCCACCCACCCACCCATCCATCCATCCTCCAGCATCCAGCATCCATCCACCCACCCATCCATCCATCCAGCCTCCACCCACCCAGCCACCCATCCATCATCCAGCCACCCACCCACCCACCCAGCCATCCATCCATCCATCCATCCATCCATCCATCCATCCATCAGCCTCCATCCAGCCATCCATCCATCCACCATCCATCCAGCCACCCACACCCACCCACCCACCCAGCCATCCATCCATCCAGCCATCCATCCAGCCATCCATCCATCCATCCACCCATCCACCCACCCATCCATCCATCCATCCATCCCTCCATCCATCATCCACCATCCATCCATCCACCCACCCACCCCCACCACCCATCCATCCATCCAGCCACCATCCATCCACATCCCATCCAGCCATCCATCCATCCAGCATCCATCCATCCACCACCCAGCCATCCATCCATCATCCATCCATCCATCAGCCCTCCATCCATCCACGCCATCCATCCAGCCCCCACCCACCCATCCATCCAGCCCACCATCCATCCACCCACCCACCCATCCATCCATCCAGCCAGCCACCCACCCACCCATCCATCCAGTCCATCCTAGCATCCACCCAGCGCCACCCATCCAGCATCCATCATCAGCAATCCCCAGCCATCCAGCCACCAGCCATCCAGCCAGCCACCCACCACCCACCACCCAGCCAGCCATCCATCCATCCATCCAGCCAGCCAGCCATCCAGCCACCCATCCACCCATCCATCCAGCCATCCAGCCATCCATCCAGCCATCCAGCATCCACACACCACCCACCCACCCAGCCAGCCACACATCCAGCCATCCATCCACCCCCATCCAATCCATCATCCATCAATCCATCCAGCCAGCCAGCAATCATCCAGCCGCCATCCACCAGCCATCCATCCATCCATCCCTCCCAGCCCCACCCACCCATCCAGCATCCATCCCTCCCTCCATCCATCCAGCCAGCAGCCAGCCATCCATCCATCCATCCCTCCACCAACCCATCTATCCACCATCCAGCCACCCACCCACCCATCCATCCATCCAGCCCTCCACCCAAAACCAAAATAATGACTATAAATCTGCATTTCTACGTCTTAAATGATGAAATTTGGACCACAAAAGAAGGATTTCATTGAGTTTGTTAACTTCTGTATTTAACCTGGAAGCAACCTGAATGACAACATTATTAAATCATGTGTTCACCTGTAACAGACGACAAACTGGGCGTACGCCACAGCGATCCAGTTGTGATGACCACAGATGATCCGAACCATGCCAGGGTCTGACACCTGCCCTACACACACACACACACGCACGCAACACACACACACACACGCACACACACACACACACACCACACACACAAACACACGCACGCACGCACGCACAACACACACACACACACAAACACGCGCGAACACACACACACACAAACCACGCGCGCACACACACACACACACACACGCACACACAACACAACGCACGCACACACACACACACACACACACGCACAACACACACACACACACGTTGATAATAAAATTAAACAATATTCCGTGTGCGTGTGTGCGTGCAGGTGTGTGCGTGCAGGTGTGTGCGTGCAGGTGTGTGCGTGCAGGTGTGTGCGTGCAGGTGTGTGCGTGCAGGTGTGTGCGTTACCTCCTGGTGTCTTCTCCTCAGTCAGGGCTCTGCTGAGTATCCCAGAATTCCCCAGGTTTGGTGGCATGGTGTTGCTGCGTCTGACGGGAGCTCTCTCCATGGCAACGGCTCGACCCGCCATGAAATGGGAGCCCGCCACGCTGTGGCGGTTGCGCCGCTTTGCTGGATACACTAGAAGATGGGATGGATGGGTTAGAGAGGGAGGTGGTGCAGCAGGGCCAGTGAGGAGGCCTCGGGTACCTGGAGGAGGCAGGTAGCCGTTGAAGAGCACGTTCCCACAGGAGGACCGGTCGAGCTCGTCACAGAGCTGCAGCTTCCGCACTGGCACAGAACAAACGTCTCTATAAACACCACGGCAAGAAGAGAACGAGTCTACGTGACTTCAAATGTGTGTCTCACCCAGCGGCGCGATTCCATAGAACTCAGCCTCGTGCATGAGCAAGTGCACGTTAATTGAGCGTGGATGGAGCTCTTTTGTCCGTAGGAAGTTGAGAATAGTGGCAAACAGTGAGGGGTCCCTGTCAATGAAGATCTACGGGGAGAGAGGAGGGACACATGATGGAAGCAGCAGGTCACATCCAGAAGCACGTCAGGTCTCCAACTCACTGCTCCCGTTTCATCCTTCAGGGTGGAGATGCGCCCACTCAGGAGGCTGGAGACAGAAACACACACGTGCACAACCTAAATACCTGGGAAAACGCTCTAATGACAGGTAATTAAAGTCAGGAAACGTCTCTCAGGACCGACTGTGCTGGTTTAACTGGACACTGAACTGGACACTGAACTGGACACTGAACTGGACATTGTGTGTGTGTGTGTGTGTGTGTGTGTGTGTGTGTGTGTGTGTGTAAGTGAGTATAACCTGCAGAAAAAGGAGTCTGGGACCCAGGTGAGTGTCTGTCTGGAGGTGCTGAATCATCCATCCACCCACCCACCCACCCACCCAGCCATCCATCCATCCATCCATCCATCCATCCATCATCCATCCATCCATCATCCATCCATCCATCCATCCACCCACCCACCCATCCATCCATCCATCCATCCACCACCCATCCATCCATCACCCATCCATCCATCCAGCCATCCATCCATCCAGCCACCATCCATCCATCATCCATGCCATCCATCCATCCATCCATCATCCATCCATCCACCATCCATCCACCATCCATCCATCCATCCACCCACCCATCCATCCATCCATCGCACCCATCCATCCATCCATCCAGCCACCCATCCACCCATCCATCCATCCATCCAGCATCCATCCATCATCCATCCATCCATCCACCCATCCAATCCATCCATCCAGCCATCCCTCCATCCATCCATCCATCATCCATCCAGCCATCCATCCATCCACCCACCCACCCACCCACCCATCCATCCATCCATCCACCAGCCATCCATCCATCCAGACCATCATCCATCCATCCATTCATCCATCCATCCATCCATCAGATCCACCATCCATCATCCATCCATCCATCCACCATCCATCCACCCACCCACCCACCCCAACCCATCCATCCATCCATCCATCCACCATCCACCCATCCATCCATCCATCATCCATCCATCCATCATCCCTCCATCCATCCACCCACCATCCATCCCTCCACCCACCCACCCATCCATCCATCCATCCATCCACCACCCACCCATCCATCCATCCAGCCACCCACCCACCGCATCCATCCAGCCATCCATCCATCCATCCACCCATCCAGCTCCCATCCATCCATCCATCCAGCACCCACCCACCCACCCACCCATCCATCCATCCATCCACCTCCATCATCCAGCCATCCATCATCCATCCATCCATCCAGCATCCATCCAGCCATCATCCATCCATCCACCCATCCACCATCCAGCCATCCACCCACCATCCACCAGCCTCCATCCACCCACCCATCCATCCATCCATCCATCCATCATCCATCCATCATCCATCCATCCACCCATCATCCATCCATCCCTCCATCCATCCAGCCATCCATCCATCATCCATCCATCCATCCATCCATCCACCCACCCACCCACCCACCCACCCAGCCAGCAGCCCCATCCATCCACCAACCACCCCATCCATCCATCCATCCAGCCATCCATCCATCCATCATCCATCCATCCATCCATCCATCCTAGCCCATCCATCCATCCATCCATCCATCCACCATCCATCCATCCATCCACCATCCATCCCAACCCAACCCAGCCAGCCATCATCCATCCAGCAAGCCATCATCCAGCCAGCCAGCCATCCATCCATCCATCCAGCCATCCACCATCCATCCATCCACCCACCCACCCACCCATCCAGCCATCCACCCATCCAGCCACCATCCACCATCCATCCATCCATCCACCATCCATCCATCCAGCATCCATCCATCCATCCATCATCCATCCACCACCATCCAGCATCCACCATCCATCCATCCATCCACCACCCATCCATCCATCCAGCCATCCATCAGCTCCATCCATCCAGCCCATGCCATCCATCATCCAGCCAGCCAGCCATCCACCATCCAGCCAGCCAGCCACCACCCACCCACCCTCCATCCAACAGCATCCATCCATCCACCATCCATCCATCCATCCAGCCAGCCCATCCATCCACCACCATCCATCCATCCAGCCACCCACCCACCCACCACCCACCATCCATCCATCCATCCATCCAGCCAGCCACCAGCCATCCATCCATCCATCCACCATCCATCCATCCATCCACCCAGCCACCATCCATCCATCCATCCATCCATCCATCCATCCATCCATCCACCATCCATCCATCCATCCATCCACCCACCCACCCACCCACCCACCATCCATCCATCAGCATCCATCCATCCATCACCATCCATCCATCCATCCATCCACCATCCATCCATCATCCATCCATCCATCCATCCATCCATCCATCCATCCATCCATCCATCATCTGCAGCAGTGCAGTTTCCATAGCAACAGGTTGCTCTTCCTTCCTTAAAACTCTTCCTTGGTCGCTCGTCAACAGTTTCTCTACATTTCTTTCAACACTGTTGAGAACTTGTCGCCTTCTTTTGTTCTCAAACAGCAGAAGAGACGTCATAAAAGGTCCGGAGGTAAAACGGATGAAAGAAGCATCAAAGGAGCAGCTGAACAAACAGATCGGACCTGTCTGTGGTGCTGGGGGGGGCAGGGGGGGCAGGGGGGGGGGCAGGGCAGGGGGGCAGGGCAGGGGGGGGCAGGGCAGGGGGGGGGGCAGGGGGGCAGGTTTGATGGTGCACGCCCTCTGAAAGGCTTCAGGCTGTCAGTGAACACGAGTCCACGTCTGATGTCTGGTGAGTTCATGACTTTTTCTGTTCAAGTAAGTCAACTACAACTAGATTAAGTGAGTTAGTTAGTTAATAACCCAACCCTAACCCTAGTTATAACCCTAACCCTAGTTAGTTAATAACCCAACCCTAACCCTAGTTAATAACCCTAACCCTAGTTAATAACCCTAACCCTAGTTAGTTAATAACCCTATAACCCTAACCCTAGTTAGTTAATAACCCTATAACCCTAACCCTAGTTAATAACCCTAACCTTAGTTAGTTAATAACCCTATAACCCTAACCCTAGTTAATAACCCTAACCCTCTAACCCTAACCCTAGTTAGTTAATAACCCAATCCTAACCCTAGTTAATAACCCTAACCTAGTTAATAACCCTAACCCTAGTTAATAACCCCAACCCTCTAACCCTCACCCTAACCCTGACCCTAGTTAATAACCCTAACCCTAGTTAGTTAATAACCCTATAACCCTAACCCTAGTTCATAACCCCAACCCTCTAACCCTCACCCTAACCCTGACCTTAGTTAATAACCCTAACCCTAGTTATTTAATAACCCAACCCTAACCCTAGTTAATAACCCAACCCTAACCCTAGTTAATAACCCAAACCTAACCCTAGTTAATAACCCTAACCCTAGTTAATAACCCAACCCTAACCCTAGTTAATAACCCAAACCTAACCCTAGTTAATAACCCTAACCTAGTTAATAACCCAAACCTAACCCTAGTTAATAACCCTAACCCTAGTTAATAACCCAAACCTAACCCTAGTTAATAACCTAACCCTAGTTAATAACCCAACCCTAACCCTAGTTAATAACCCTAACCCTAACCCTAGTTAATAACCCTAACCCTAGTTAATAACCCAACCTAACCCTAGTTAATAACCCAACCCTAACCCTAGTTAATAACCCTAACCCTAGTTAATAACCCTAACCCTAGTTAATAACCCTAACCCTAAACAGCCAGCTTCTCTCAGCTAATATAAAATGAACATTTCATTTCAATTTCAAAGGAACGTCTTTGCTCCACATCGATGTGAAGCTAAGCTAGAAGGGGTCAGAGTTCAAGTAAGAACACGAAAAGCTTACGTTTGCCTCTAAAAGGGATTTTCAGCATTTAGAAATCTACTATATTTACTCTAGATTTGAGTTGAGCTTCTATCTTGATGTTTCTCCTCAAACTTCATGATCCAAAGCAATGCTAGCCTGGCAATGCTATGCTAACAGCACAGAATGATCATTAATAAAACCGATGCTCCTTTATTTAAAGAGGAACAAACTAATAATGGTAACCCTAACCCTGAGCGATAGCCTCAACGCTAACCCTAACCCTGAGCGATAGCCTCAATGCTAACCCTAACCCTGAGCGATAGCCTCGATGCTAACCCTAACCCTGAGCTGAGCGATAGCCTCGATGCTAACCCTAACCTGAGCGATAGCCTCAATGCTAACCCTAACCTGAGCGATAGCCTCGATGCTAACCCTAACCCTGAGCGATAGCCTCAATGCTAACCCTGAGCGAGCGATAGCCTCAATGCTAACCCTGAGCGGTAGCCTCAATGCTAACCCTGAGCGGTAGCCTCAAAGCTAACCCTGAGCGATAGCCTCGATGCTAACCCTAACCCTGAGCGATAGCCTCAATGCTAACCCTGAGCGATAGCCTCAATGCTAACCCTAACCCTGAGCGATAGCCTCAATGCTAACCCTGAGCGGTAGCCTCAATGCTAACCCTGAGCGATAGCCTCAATGTTAACCCTGAGCGATAGCCTCGATGCTAACCCTAACCTGAGCGGTAGCCTCAATGCTAACCCTGAGCGATAGCCTCAATGCTACCCTAACCCTGAGCGATAGCCTCAATGCTAACCCTGAGCGATAGCCTCAATGCTAACCCTGAGCGGTAGCCTCATGCTAACCCTAACCTGAGCGATAGCCTCAATGTTAACCCTGAGCGATAGCCTCAATGTTAACCCTGAGCGATAGCCTCAATGCTAACCCTGAGCGGTAGCCTCAATGTTAACCCTGAGCGATAGCCTCGATGCTAACCCTAACCCTGAGCGATAGCCTCAATGCTAACCCTGAGCGATAGCCTCGATGCTAACCCTGAGCGATAGCCTCGATGCTAACCCTAACCCTGAGCGATAGCCTCGATGCTAACCTAACCCTGAGCGGTAGCCTCAATGCTAACCCTGAGCGGTAGCCTCAATGCTAACCCTGAGCGGTAGCCTCAATGCTAACCCTGAGCGATAGCCTCGATGCTAACCCTAACCTGAGCGGTAGCCTCAATGCTAACCCTGAGCGGTAGCCTCAATGCTAACCCTAACCCTGAGCGGTAGCCTCAATGCTAACCCTGAGCGATAGCCTCAATGCTAACCTGAGCGATAGCCTCAATGCTAACCCTGAGCGGTAGCCTCAATGCTAACCCTGAGCGATAGCCTCAATGCTAACCCTGAGCGATAGCCTCAATGGTAACCCTGAGCGATAGCCTCAATGCTAACCCTGAGCGGTAGCCTCAATGCTAACCCTGAGCGATAGCCTCAATGCTAACCCTGAGCGGTAGCCTCAATGCTAACCCTGAGCGGTAGCCTCAAAGCTAACCCTGAGCGGTAGCCTCAATGCTAACGCTAACTCGGGGCGGTTGTGTTTGCAGGGATGGATCTCCTGAACTCCTCCCACCCGTCCACCAACCAATCCGACTTCAGCAGCACCTTCACGCAGGACGTCCTGCCGCTGCTGTACTTCCTGCTGTGCCTGGTGGGGACGGCGCTCAACGGCGTGGCCGCTTGCATCTTTTTCCGGGTTCCCAGCGACTCCGGCCTGGTGGTGTACCTGAAGAACATGGTGGTGGCCGACCTGCTCATGCTCGCCACCTTCCCGCTCCGGCTGGCGGCCCAGCTGGGCCTGGGCGGGTGGCGCCTGCACGTGGTGATGTGCCGCTACACGTCCGTGGTCTTCTACTCCTCCATGTACGTGGGCATCCTGCTCATGGGCTTCATCAGCCTGGAGCGCTACGTGAAGATCGTGCGGCCTCCTGCCTCCACCTCCCCCTCCTGCGGGGGGGCGTCCTGGCTGCACCTGGTGCAGACGGTGGCTTTCGCCCGGGTCCTGGCGCTGCTCACCTGGAGCTTCCTGCTGCTGTGCGTCCTCCCCAACGTGGTCCTGACCAGCGCCCCGGCGCGCCCGGAGAACTCGCGGCGCTGCATGCAGCTGAAGACGGCGCTGGGGGTGCAGTGGCACCGCGCGTCCTC
>NC_079531.1:13686154-13703654 GCF_003711565.1 Takifugu flavidus | reverse complement strand
CTGGGCCTTCACACACCTACTGGGCCTTCACTCACCTACTGGGCCTTCACACACCTACTGGGCTTCACACACCTACTGGGCCTTCACTCACCTACTGGGCCTTCACACACCTACTGGGCCTTCACTCACCTACTGGGCCTTCACACACACCTACTGGGCCTTCACACACCTACTGGGCCTTCACACACCTACTGGGCCTTCACACACCTACTGGGCCTTCACACAACCGACTGGGCCTTCACTCACCTACTGGCCTTCACTCACCTACTGGGCCTTCACTCACCTACGGGCCTTCACACACCGACTGGGCCTTCACTCACCTACTGGGCCTTCACTCACCTACTGGGCCTTCACTCACCTACTGGGCCTTCACACACCGACTGGGGCCTTCCACACCTACTGGGCCTTCACACACCTACTGGGCCTTCACACACCTACTGGGCCTTCACACACCTACTGTGGCCTTCACACCCGACTGGGCCTTCACACCCGACTGGGCCTTGAGCAGGTCCAGCTCGACCCAAGATGACAGACGGGCATCTGGATGACCGGAGCGACCCAACAAAGTGGCCTTCAGGCCCACGTAGCGTCCCTTGAGCATCGCTGGAGGGGGTCCACGTCTGTCTGGGAGGCCTCATGTTGAGCTCCTGCATCCGGGGGGGGCTTTGGGTCAGCACTCCCCCCTCCTGTCGGGGGTCAGCACTGCCCCCTCCTGTCGGGGGTCAGCACTCCCCCCTCCTGTCGGGGGTCAGCACTCCCCCCTCCTGTCGACCATCACACTCATCAGTCTGAACAACACAAACATTTAAAAATGCTTTTGCTTTGTAAAATACTTTAGTGCTTTATGACTTTGTTGTTGTCGCAGTTAATTCTGGGTTTGAAGTGACAAAACCCTCAACACACACACACACATGCGCACACACACACACACCACACACACACACACCACACACACACACACACACACACACACACACACACCACACACACACACACACACACACACACACACACACCCAATACCACATACTAAAGTACTTTTGAGGTTTGGATAAACTGCCTCAGCCAAACCACAAACACACACTTTCTCTTCATCTAAACTACACGCGCACACACATGCGCACACACGCGCACACACACACACATGCGCACACACACACATGCGCACACACACACATGCAGCCTGTAATCAGCAGCAGGTTTGGAAACATCTAATTTGTTAATTTGGAAAGATTTCTGATTTAACCCAGAAAATCTGCTGCTTCCACAAATGGGAGCGAGCGACGATCCGAGCTGTGACACAACGCAGGAAACAGGAGGACGTGTCTCAGCAGGAGAGGAAAGTGGGCGGGGCTCAGCAGGTAAACAACAGGTAAACAACAGGTAAACAACCACGGGTGCCCTCACAGCGCGTCAGCATCAGAAAGGCCTTCTGGGGGATCTGGGGGATCTGTTCATGGAACCTCAGGGAGACACTCCCAGTCCTGATCCAAGCAGACCATCCACACTCTAACGAGGATAAAACACACACCAGCATGGATGTGAACACACACACACACACACACACACACACGGTCACAGATTTGCTGCATCAGTTTCTCATATTCCCTGTAATAAGATGTGAAACAGAGCCAAGATGGCCGCCGCTGTGTGGAATTCTGGGTTTTTACATTTTCGAAATTCAATCCGATCCGTCATCTGTTAGAAACTCTGCACGCAGGAAACACGTCGGTTCACCACGTGACCATGAAGGCACCACGTGACCATGAAGGCACCATGTGACCATGAAGGCACCACGGGACCATGAAGGCACCACTGGGCATCCTCACTGGCCCAGACCCCACGCTGCTGGAGAACCCGTCCGGACACAAGGAGAAGTCCAGTGAGCAGGTCCAGTTGTGGTTCAGAACCCATTTAGGTTAATGAACACACACACAGACACACACACACACATACACACAACCTGCCGGTCAGCTGTTGGGTCGGAGCGAGTGGAGGAATGTCTGAGTTTGGAATAGCAGCAGCAGCAGCAGTGTGTGTGTGTGTGTGTGTCTGTGTGTGTGCGTGAGTGTGTGTGTGTCTGTGTGATTGTGTGTGTGTGTGTGTGTGTTGTGTGTGTGTCTTTTGTGATTGTGTGTGTGTGTGTGATTGTGTGTGTGTGTTTACCCCTGATGGTGTTTGCCCAGTACTGACTGGTAAACTGGTTCATTAAAGGGAACAGATGTGGGCAAGAATGTGTCCCCTGTGTGTGTGACAGAGAGGGAAGAGAAAGGAGAAAGGAGAGGAGGGAGGAGGCCTCTCCTCCTCTCCTTCCTCCCTCCCCCTCTCCTCCTCTCCTCTCTCCCCTCCCCTCTCCTTCCTCCTCCTCTCCTCCTCTCCTCTCCTCTCCTCCTCTCTCCCCTCTCCTCCTCCTCCCCTCCCCTCCCCTCTCCTCTCCTCCTCCTCCTCCTCTCCTCTCCTCTCCTCCCTCCTCCCCTCTCTCCCCTCCCCCCTCTCCTCCTCTCCTCTCCTCGCCCTCCCTCCCTCTCCTCCTCTCCCCTTTCCCCCCCCTCTCCTCCCTCTCCTCCTCCTCCCCTCTCCTTCCCTCCCTCTCCTCTCCTCTCCTCCTCCTCCTCCTCCCCTCTCCTCTCCTCTCCTCTCCTCTCCTCCCTCCTCCTCCCTCTCCTCCTCTCCTCCTCTCCTCTCCTCCTCTCCTCTCCTCTCCTCTCCTCTCCTTCTCCTCTCCCCTCCTCTCCTCTCCTCGTCTCTCCTCCCCTCCCCTCTCCTTCCCTCCTCTCTCCTCCTCTCCTCTCCTTCTCTCTCCTCTCCCCTTGTCCCCCTCTCCTCCTCCCCTCTCCTCCCCTCTCCTCTCCCCCTCCTCCCTTTCCCCTCTCCTTTCCCTCTCCCCCATTCCTCGCCTCCCCTGTGCCTTCCTCTCCTCTCTCCCCTCTCCTCCCCTCTCTCCTCCCCTCTCCTCCCCTCCCCTCTCCTTCCCTCCTCTCAGGTCCTCCTCTCCTCTCCTCTTCTCCTCTCCTCTCCCCTTTCCCCTCTCCTCCTCTCCTCCCTCCCCTCTATCCTCTCCCCCCTCTTCTCTCTCCTCCTCTCCGCCTCTCCTCTCCTCTCCTTCTCCCCTCTCCTCTCCTCCCCTCTATGGTCTCCCCTCCATCCTCCTCTCCTCCTCCTCTCCTCTCCTCTCCTCCTCTCCTCTCCTCTACTTCTCCTTCCTCCCTCCCCTCCCCTTCATCCTCTCCCCGTCTCCCTCCTCCCCTCGTCCTCCCCTCCCCTCCCCTCCCTCCCTCTCCTGCCAGGGCTTCGATCTTTCTCCTTGTTCATCTGCAGACCATCGGATCAGTTTTTGGACCGGGTAACTTGTCTCTCTGTCGCTCCGGAACTTTCGTCTTCCTCCTCCCCACCTCCCTGGTCAACCGTGACGTCACCGAACCGGATCGTCGACCTTGGCTCCGCTGGATGGATTCTTTACTCGCTCCGGTGCGTAAAACTTCGCCAAGTCGGTTACTGAAGGAACCGGAGCTGTGAGCCCCACAACTGTCGGGAATATTATTGAGTGCTCGTGCGCGTGAGGCTGTGGTTCCGAAGGTTCGGTCCAATGAGTCCAGAGAGGCCGCAAGAGCAGCAGGAAAAGCAGAGAACCTGAGAGAAGCTCCCCGCGGGAGGTGCGCTGTTGGGCGGCCGCCGGACCTTCATGACTCCCGTCCCGTCCCTCCAGGCTCCGAGGTACCGACACTTCCACACGGAAACACCTTAGTTTGGTGGTCCAAGAGTAAAGTCTCGGTCCAGCACGTCGGTCCGTGCCGAAGCTCCTGGGCTGCAGAAAGAATGATTGGCAATGCGCGTGCTTTCGACATGGTTGTTGGGGTTGTTCACGCGCACTGTTACTGTTCTCCAGTCAGTTCACAAAGAAACAGTCCAGTATTGCGGCGCGGCTTCATTCGGACACGTTCATTTCGCCCTTTTTGGTGTTCAGCGACAGATTAAACTAATGGATAATGAATAATGAATAGTGGATAATGAATATTGAATATTGAATATTGAATATTGAATATTGAATATTGAATAATGGATAATGGATAATGGATAATGGATAATGGATAATGGCGGCGGCTCCTGCAGATGCGCTACAGTAAAAACATCTGATCTTTCACTCTGGATTATTGATCATGACGTGGAAGCGATGGCCCTGATTGGTCTTCTGGGCGCCGCCACGCGCATTTCTGCCTGTAGGCGGCGCCGCAGAGAAAGAGGGCTCAGATTTTATTGTGAAAGATCAGACAGGAAGACGATGCTGAACATGTGGGGTGTTCAGCGACCCCTTCATGAGTGGGACGTCGGAAGAATGAGAACATTGTGCTGAATCCACCGTCCAGCTGTGCCGTGACTAAACACAGACTGTCGCCCAAATGTGTGTTTTAATGCTCCTGTAAGAATGAGTCAAAAGCTAAAGCTATCTTTAGCATCCTCTTCCATTGGCTGGATCAGAGGGATTTACAGTGGTTCTGGTCCAATAAAGACACAAATGAGAAGCAACAGTCAAGGACACCGACCAGGGGACTGAACCCATGACACTCTGGCATCTGGAGCTAGCAGCTGTAGGATAGCATCAATGCTAGCAGCAACAGTCCAGTTCAAGGTTGTGAAGGGATAATGTTGATAATGTTGCCTTGGCAACAAAGTTGACATGTGACAGTCGGTGTGATTCCCAGCTGAGCTCTGACACGAGGCTGAAGCCTCTGATCACGAGGGAGCGACCCGGACACACTGAGCTCCCACAGGAAGTGGCACCATCATGGTGTCAACAGAACCGTGTTGGTCTCAGGTTGGAGCCAGAGCCAGAGGGAGTGTGTGTGTGTGTGTGTGTGTGTGTGTGTGTGGGCATTTTCCAATCTATGAGTTTTTTAGAGAGGTTGGAATGACTGAGGAGCACTGAATCATGATGAGAATGCACACACGCACGCACACACACACACACACACACACACACACACACACACACACACACAATAGCTACGAGCTGTTGACCTGCTGTTTCCATTGTGTTTATGGCTTTGAACACACACTGATGACACTGAGACTGAGTTATATTCACAACAAGTGTGTGTGTGTGTGTGTGTGTGTGTGTGTGTGTGTGTGCGTGTGTGCATATAGGGACAGGACCACACACGGCGTACTCGGCCTACATAATGTGATGTTTCGTGAGTTGTGGCTCTGGAATCTTGTTTCCAGAGAGGTCATGTGACTGACGGGGACATTTTAAAATGTATTTTTAAAATAAGGACTTGGCTGCTCATCAATACCCATGAAGACCATTTTTGGAATCATTGCATTATTTTTTTATTCCACAGAAGAAAACAAAGTTGTTTTTCTTTTAGAAACAAACTTGATTATTCTAAAGTTATTCAGCCCAAAACTTTGGATGAAACATACTTAAATAACTTTTTCCTCTGTTTCAAAATGTCCGAATTAACTCCATAGTCCCACAAAAATGTCCTCGTAGAGCAGAAATCACTAATAAAAGTCTAAGAATAATAATACAATAAGAAATAATAGAAATAAATAAATGTTGCTTTGTTCCAAACCTAAAGTCGGTGGGAATATGGACGTCCCTGGAAAACCCAGACTTTTCCCGTGCACGCTGCACCGTGCTGCTGCTGTCGGTCACTTGTCACATTAGCACATTAGCAAATGTAGCATTCTCTGCTACGTAGCGATTCAGCCATCAGGCGTTGGTATAGAAACGGTCCCCAGTCGGTGAGTGTGATGCCCCCCCTGAGCTGTGGGCTGTTCGCAGGTCTCCAGGAGGGCGGGGCCAACCTGGAGACCTGGTTATAAAGCTCCCCCTGATCTGAGGCCTGTTCTCCTACCTGAGCACCTCCCCCTGATCTGGGGCCTGTTCTCCTACCTAAGCACCTCCCCCTGATCTGGGGCCTGTTCTCCTACCTGAGCACCTCCCCCTGATCTGGGGCCTGTTCTCCTACCTGAGCACCTCCCCCTGATCTGGGGCCTGTTCTCCTACCTGAGCACCTCCCCCTGATCTGGGGCCTGACACGCTTCACGTATGTGCTGCCTTCAGACCAGAGATGGGGTGCTGTTGCCAGGCAAGGTCACAGCGCCATCCCATAATTAGGCCAGCGAGAACTTTGCTCAAAAGCTGCTTCGTTTTAGGGATCAAAGTTAATTTCAGGTTCGTCTCAGGAAACTGAGACAAGCTGGAGGCTCCGAGTCTGGAAGGTGTGTGAGCGAGGTCTTGCTCATGGGTCAGGTTACTGCCTCACCCCTCACACGCACACACTCACACACACACACACACACACACACACACACACACACCCCTGCTCAAACATTGCCCCCCCCGCTCTCAGCCGCTCTGCAGACAGCTGCAGAGACAACTGGGTCACCGTTACTGTACACACACACACACACACACACACACACACACACACACACACATTCTTGTCCTCCAGCCAATCATCACACATGTCCTCACTGCTTCCAGCAGGACGGATTCTTCTCTTTCTCCGTCTTCTTCTCTGCGATCGCCCGTTGGACCGTTTCGCTGCTCTTCAATGACTGACCGCTCTCGTCGCCGTTTCACCTCCAGGTTTCTACTTCCTGTGACATCATCGCACCATGCCAGAGGGCTCCCGGCGCAGCAGGGACAGATCAGCCAGCAGCCCAGGTAAGAGGCGGGACTCGCGTCAAACCGGCGGCTCATTGGCCAAATTCTCAACGTGGATTAGATTCATGCCAACAGTGTGAGGTCAGTCGGGTGTGTGAGGTGGTGGGCGGAGCCTGCTGCCCGCCACTTCCAGCTGGAGGTTTGGATCTCACCTGCTGCCTCCCACGTGTCCTGGTGGAGGCTCCGCCCCCCAAACCTGACACACAATTTATGACTGTTGAGGAAGGTCGAATGTAAGGTTAATATACATCTATCCAAATAGAATTACTTTAGTCACGTGCACACACACACACACTCTCACTCACACACACACTCTCACTCACACACACACACACTCACACTCACCCACTCACACTCACACACACACGCACACACGCGCACGCACCCACGCACCCACGCACACGCACACACACACACACACACACACTCACACACCCACTCACACGCACACACACACGCACACGCGCACACACACGCGCACGCACCCACGCACACACACACACACGCACACGCGCACACACACGCACCCACGCACACACACACACACACACCACACACACACACACACACACACGCACACACACGCACACACACACACACACGCACACACACACACACGCACACACACACGCACACACGCGCACGCACCCACGCACACACACACACACACGCACACACCCACGCACACGCACACACACGCGCACGCGCACGCACACACGCGCACGCACCCACGCACACGCACCCACGCACACGCACACACGCACACACGCGCACGCACCCACGCACCCACGCACACGCACCCACGCACACGCACACACACGCACCCACGCACACGCACACACACACGCACACGCGCACACACACGCGCACGCACCCACGCGCACGCACCCACGCACACACACGCACACACGCGCACGCACCCACGCACACACACGCACACGCGCACACACACGCGCACGCACCCACGCACACACACGCACACACCCACGCACACGCACACACACACGCACACGCGCACACACACGCGCACGCGCACGCACACACGCGCACGCACCCACGCGCACGCGCACGCACACACACACACACCACTCACACTCACACACACTCACACTCTCACACACACTCTCACTCACACACACACCACTCTCACTCTCACTCACACACTCTCACACACTCACACACTCTCACACACACTCACACACACTCTCACACACTCTGAAACCATAAATCAACTCCAATGACCTCCTGAGTGCAACTATAGAATTGAACGAGGCAGAAAATGGAGAGAACGCCCAAGAAAAAGAAAGATAGAGAGATAGAGAGATAAAGAGAGAGATAGAGAGAGAGATAGAATAGAAAGGAGCGGAAAAGGAAGAGGAGGCCACCAGAGTGAAACAAAGGAAAACCACAGTATTGTTCTCTTCTCTGATTGGCTGCTTGTTTGGACCCGCCCTGCTGAGCTTCGCCATGGCAACCATTCCGACGTGCCACAGGTCCTTCAACACGCTACAGTCGACCTCTGGGGGGGGCAGAACTGCACATCCCTTGTCCCTAGGTAACATTGTTCCTGTCGGGACATGTGACGCTGTCTCCATGGCAACAGTGTAACTCCTGGTGACCGGAGGGCAGTTGGTCCTGGGGGGCATGGTCATGTGAGGGGTCACAATGGGTGAGGCCCCAGTTCATCACAGGGACCTATATGAGCGTTGGTGGGTTGGGTACCTTGCTCAAGGGTACCTGGGCAGTGTTCTGAAGGTGTTCTGCCCCCCCGACTAGGGCACCTTCCAGGGCCTCAGGGCTGGAACAGGAAGCCTCCGCTCCTCCGCCCAGTCCCACCGCCCGTCTGAGTGAACCCACCTGAAGGGTTCTCACCCATGTTCTGACCCCCGACCCAGGTAGAACTGGTCTCCGTCCGTGAGGTCCGTGCACACATTTGTGATGACATCATCACGTGACATAATAACAGCAAGGAGCAGCGTTATTACTGTCATCAGCAACGCTGGAATCTGCTGGACGCTCCCACTTTAACGGGGAATTCCACCATTCCCAGCCTGTGCCGACATCTTAGTGAGTGAACCGAGTGACCTTTGTGTGTTGACGTCGTTCCGAGGGAGGATTGTGGAATTCTCTTCCTAAACTGTTACGTAACCTCACTTAGACGTTCATGTTCTTGTCAGAATTTACGATGTTAGAAGACAAAAATGGACGGCGGCGTTGCTTTTGAAGGTTCAAAGAGATCATAGATGTTCTCCAGCCACACTCACACGTGAGGAACCAGCCACAGTCACACATGAGGATCCAGCCACACTCACACGTGAGGAACCAGCCACACTCACACACGAGGAACCAGCCACACTCACACATGAGGATCCAGCCACACTCACACATGAGGAACCAGCCACACTCACACGTGAGGAACCAGCCACACTCACACATGAGGAACCAGCCACACTCACACACGAGGAACCAGCCACACTCACACGTGAGGAACCAGCCACACTCACACGTGAGGAACCAGCCACACTCACACATGAGGATCCAGCCACACTCACACATGAGGAACCAGCCACACTCACACACGAGGAACCAGCCACACTCAGCCACACTCACACACGACGATCCAGCAACACTCACACGTGAGGATCCAGCCACACTCACACGTGAGGATCCAGCCACACTCACACACGAGGAACCAGCCACACTCACACGTGAGGAACCAGCCACACTCAGCCACACTCACACATGACGATCCAGCAACACTCACACATGAGGAACCAGCCACACTCACACACGAGGAACCAGCCACACTCACACGTGAGGAACCAGCCACACTCACACACGAGGAACCAGCCACACTCACACACGAGGAACCAGCCACACTCACACACGAGGAACCAGCCACACTCACACACGAGGAACCAGCCACACTCACACACGAGGAACCAGCCACACTCACACACGAGGAACCAGCCACACTCACACACGAGGAACCAGCCACACTCACACATGAGGAACCAGCCACACTCAGCCACACTCACACACGACGATCCAGCAACACTCACACGTGAGGAACCAGCCACACTCACACACGAGGAACCAGCCACACTCACACGTGAGGAACCAGCCACACTCAGCCACACTCACACCTGAGGAACCAGCCACACTCACACCTGAGGAACCAGCCACACTCACACGTGAGGATCCAGCCACACTCACACACGAGGAACTAGCCACACTCACACACGAGGATCCAGCAACACTCACACGTGAGGAACCAGCCACACTCACACATGAGGAACCAGCCACACTCAGCCACACTCACACCTGAGGAACCAGCCACACTCACACGTGAGGATCCAGCCACACTCACACGTGAGGAACCAGCCACACTCACACGTGAGGATCCAGCCACACTCACACACGAGGAACCAGCCACACTCACACCTGAGGAACCAGCCACACTCACACCTGAGGAACCAGCCACACTCACACCTGAGGATCCAGCCACACTCACACCTGAGGAACCAGCCACACTCACACCTGAGGAACCAGCCACACTCACACCTGAGGAACCAGCCACACTCACACGTGAGGATCCAGCCACACTCACACGTGAGGAACCAGCCACACTCACACACGAGGAACCAGCCACACTCACACCTGAGGAACCAGCCACACTCACACATGAGGAACCAGCCACACTCACACCTGAGGAACCAGCCACACTCACACCTGAGGAACCAGCCACACTCACACGTGAGGATCCAGCCACACTCACACACAGGAACCAGCCACACTCACACCTGAGGAACCAGCCACACTCACACATGAGGAACCAGCCACACTCAGCCACACTCACACCTGAGGAACCAGCCACACTCACACCTGAGGATCCAGCCACACTCACACACGAGGAACCAGCCACACTCACACACGAGGAACCAGCCACACTCACACGTGAGGAACCAGCCACACTCACACGTGAGGAACCAGCCACACTCACACGCGAGGATCCAGCCACACTCACACATGAGGACCAGCCACACTCAGCCACACTCACACATGAGGAACCAGCCACACTCACACGTGAGGATCCAGCCACACTCACACGTGAGGATCCAGCCACACTCACACACGAGGAACCAGCCACACTCACACGCGAGGATCCAGCCACACTCACACGTGAGGAACCAGCCACACTCACACACGAGGAACCAGCCACACTCACACACGAGGAACCAGCCTCACTCACACACGTGAGGAACCAGCCACACTCACACATGAGGATCCAGCCACACTCACACATGAGGATCCAGCCTCACTCACACACGTGAGGAACCAGCCACACTCACACGTGAGGAACCAGCCACACTCACACCTGAGGAACCAGCACACTCACACGTGAGGATCCAGCCACACTCACACATGAGGAACCAGCCACACTCACACCTGAGGAACCAGCCACACTCACACATGAGGATCCAGCCACACTCACACACGAGGATCCAGCCACACTCACCACGAGGATCCAGCCACACTCACACCTGAGGAACCAGCCACACTCACACATGAGGATCCAGCCACACTCACACACGAGGATCCAGCCACACTCACACACGAGGATCCAGCCACACTCACACATGAGGATCCAGCCACACTCACACACGAGGATCCAGCCACACTCACACATGAGGAACAGGACGTCTCCTCATCCTGGCCAAATCAAACTTCTACGTTCTAAAACTCAAAATGTATCATCTAGTATTTTGTCTCAAACATCTGATGTGATTAAACCCACACACACACACACACACACACACACACACACACACACACACACACACACAGACTGAACAGCAGTTCGGACCTTATTTAGCCATGGCATTCACACATGCTTCAGTTCTCAGATGACAACAGCAGCAAACAGTCAGGATGTGAGAGAGAGAGAGAGAGGGAGGGAGGGGGAAAGGAGAGAGAGGGAGGGAAAGGGAGGGGAGAAGCCAGACTGAGAGAGAGGGAAGCTCGAGAGAGGGAAGGGAGAGGGAGGCGAGGAGGGAGGAGAGATGAGAGGGAGAGAGAGGGAAGGGAGAGGGAGGTAGAGAGAGGAAGGGAGGGAGGAGAGAGGGAAGGATGAAGAGAGGGAGGGAGAGAGAGAGGGAGGGAAAGGGGGAGAGAGGAGAGAGGGAGGGAGAGAGAGGGAGGGAGGGATGAGAGAGGGAGGGAGAGAGAGGGAGAGGAGGAAAGGGAGAGGAGAGGAGAGAGAGGTACATCGAGGGCGGGAAAGGGAGAGAGAGAGAGGTAGACGAGGGGAGAGAGAGGGAGGGAAAGGGAGAGAGAGAGAGGGAGAGAGAGGGAGGGGGAGATGAGAGGGAGAGAGAGGGAGGGAAAGGGAGAGAGAGAGAAGAGAGAGAAGGAGAGAGAGAGGGAGAGGGGGAGAGAGAGGGAGAGAGAGGGAGAGAGAGCTATCAATGATGAGGAAGCTAACGGGGGTGAGGAAGCTACGGGGGTGAGGAGGCTAACGGGGGGGAGGAAGCTAACGGGGGTGAGGAGGCTAACGGGGGTGAGGAAGCTAACGGGGGTGAGGAGGCTAACGGGGGGAGGGGGGTGAGGAGGCTAACGGGGTGAGGAGGCTAAAGGGGGTGAGGAGGCTAACGGGGTGAGGAGGCTAACGGGGTGAGGAGGCTAACGGTGATGCTAACATCGCCCATCCATCCGTGATGAAGGCCGCGACACAGCTCCAGGGTTCCTCACTCAGCGGTTCCGTGATGTTGGGGGTCCAGAACGCGGCAGATTTCCTGATGAAACACACACTCATCGGTGTGCTGATGCATGTGGACGACCTCGACCGTGGGACGCACACGCACACGCACACGCACGCGCACGTACGAGCACTTTAGGCAGCTGTTGCAACCTGTATGAAGCTGAAATATCAGGAACAAACCAGGCAGGAAAATGCTCTGGTTTAACAGTCGGAATTTCCTCCTGCCAGGATGTCTGGAATTCTCCCACTAATGGCGTCTAAAGACTTTGGCAGGTGGCGTCTGTCAGTCCAACAGGTGTGTTTCTGTCAGTGGAACCTGGAAATGATTAGATCAAAGGGCTTGTGAAGTCACGACACAAGCAAAAGGTGTTATTACGGCTGTGAATCTGAGTGAAGGTATTTTATGACGGCGGGACGTTGGACACGTCCAAAAACGTTCTGTCTTCAACACCAATTTGGGAGCAGATATTTCCAGGTGATTTCTGACCTGAGCAGGACTGGAACCACGGTGCTGTGAGATGGTAGCCGCTACGACAGGTGCCAGCCTCACACTGCTGAAGCAGCACAACAGGAAGCGGCTCAGATCTGTCAGTGGTTAGCAACGTTAGCGGTGGTGAAGCGTGGCCTGATGCTCCGCTAAACACACTTCCTGTTTGCTGTGTTAGCAGCTGCAGATGTTCAAATCACACTTTTAGTAGCATGAGACGTCTGGGTTGTGTAGCGCAGAGGCCTCGGACACGTTTGTGATAGTCAGAATCCAAAGCAGAGCTCAGGGCTGAAGTTCCGGTTAGCTTTTCACTTCCTGTTTGCTTTCAATTAGCAAAGCTGCTGAGGACGTTGGCGTGACTGGCAGGTAGGATCCTGGCTGCTGTGGACTCATCAACACAGACAGTTTATTTTAACCAGCTTGTGTGTGTGTGTGTGTGTGTGTGTGTAAAAGTCATAAATCTCCCCACTTGTGTTTTCTTTCTTGTCTGTGAGTTGGCAGATTTCCACAGTTCAGTTGATACTTTTTTAAATTAGCATTAGCCGAACAGTGGATGTCTGTAACTGTCCATGTTAGCTTGACTAGAGGAGCAACTAAAGGTTCCCACTGCGCCTGAAGTGGTCTTAGAATAGGATTTTAAATTAGAGTTGAAAAGGTTGCTGTGGTAACCGGTGCAGGTTAGCGCCCGTGGCACGTCTTAGCTGGTTGTGTCTTCTGCATTTTTGCCACTCGTCCAAGGGGCTGATCTCTTGTGTCCTGTGTCCCCGCAGCTAAACGTCCCCTGTCCGTCTCGTCTCTGACCGGGATCGTCGGTAGAATGATGTCGTCCGGCGAGCGAGGGGCCTCGTCCTCCTGCACTTCTGTCAACACGGTCTGCTCGGATGGCGAACGTCCCGCCTCCCTGTCCCTGTCCTCGTCCACCTCATCCGTCTCCTTGCAGGACACGTCCCACTCCTCGTCCTCGTCCTGCTCCTCGTCCTCCTCGCTGCCCTACGGGGCCCTGCCCTCCTACGGGGCCCTGCCCTCCTACGGGGCCCTGTCATCCACCCCGAAGAGGAACAGTTCCGATATCAGTCTGGACCTGACACCGCTTGAGGGAGGAGCACTTCCTGTTGGGACAGCAGGCGGAGTCTATGCGACCATGGCAGGAGGTGGAGCTCCGCCCCCTCGCGGCCACCCTGCTGATGTGGCGGGCGCCGCCGCGGCCTCGCCACGGCAACTGTCGCGCCTGGAGCGGGTGGTGCTGGAGATCGTAGAGACGGAGCAAGCCTACGTCCGGGACCTGAAGAGCATCGTGGAGGTACGACTGATGAGGTCATCACTGCCCACAGTCCGAACAGGGTCCTGGTCCAGGCGGGTGTCCTGGTCCAGGGGGGGTCCTGGTCCAGGCGGCTTCTAGTCCAGGCGGGTTCTGGTCCAGGCTGGTTCTGGTCCAGCGGGTCTGGTCCAGGCGGGTTTGGTCCAGGCTGGTTCTGGTCCAGGGCGGGGTCCTGGTCCAGGATGGTTCTGGTCCAGGCGGGTTTGGTCCAGGCTGGTTCTGGTCCAGGCGGGTCCTGGTCCAGGCTGGTTCTGGTTCCTGAGCTCAACATTCCGCCGTTGTCTTTGATGCTTTGGTCGAAAAATCAGTCGTCCAAGCTGATTGGCTGGTTGAGTGTGTGTGTGTGTGTGTGAGAGAGAGAGGTGTGTGTGTTGTGTGTGGTGGTGTGTGAGAGAGAGAGTGTTTGTGTGTGTGTGTGTATCTGGGGGGGTTAAGCTAGATTTACTGAGCAGGTGTGAATGCCTCTGAGCCAGTTTACCTTCAACAGCTGTTCTACACTCACACACACACACACACACACACCCACAAATACACACACACACTCACACACGTGTACACCCATGCATGCACACACGCACACATGATGTCATCATCATGATTACACCTCTCTTTAAGTAGAAACTTTGTATCTTTAAATATGTGTGTGTGTGTGTGTGTGTGTGTGTGTGTGTGAGTGTGGTGTGTGTGTGTGAGTGTGTTGTGGTTGTCAGTCTTCTTCGTTTTGTGTGTTTTTTCAGTGAAGTCTGGTTTCGATCAAAGCTACATGATGACATCACTCACTGAGAATCTGATCCATGAATCGACCGTATGTGTGTGTGCATGTGTGTGTAGGTGGTGTACGTGTGTGTGTGTACGTGTGTGACGTGTGGTGTGTGTGTGTGTGTGTGTCTGAGAAACTCCTGTTTGCTGGTGTTGAGGCTGTTTTTGGTGAGTTGAGTCGTCAGCCTTGCTGGTTACCATGGAAACATCATAACAGGAGTGAAGAGTGAGGGGAGGAGGAGTGAGGAAGGGGGAGGAGGAGAGGGGAGGAGAGGAGAGGAGGAGGGGAGGGGAGGGGAGGGGAGAGGAGAGGAGAGGAGGAGGGGAGGGGAGGGGAGGGGAGGGGAGGGGGAGGGGAGGAGGTGAGGAGAGGAGAGGAGAGGAGAGGAGGGGAGAGGAGGAGAGGAGAGGAGAGGAGAGGAGAGGAGAGGAGGGGAGAGGAGAGGAGAGGAGAGGAGAGGAGAGGAGAGGAGAGGAGAGGAGAGGGGGGAGAGGAGAGGAGAGGAGAGGAGAGGAGAGGAGAGGAGAGGAGGGGAGGGGAGAGGAGAGGAGGGGAGGAGGAGAGGAGAGGAGAGAGAGGAGGAGAGGGAGAGAGAGGAGAGGAGAGGAGAGGAGGGGAGAGGAGGGGAGAGGAGAGGAGAGGAGAGGAGAAGAGAGGAGGAGAGGAGAGGAGGGGAGGGGAGAGGAGGGGAGAGGAGGAGGTGAGACTTTGTGCAAAACTTTATGGGATCTGAAAACGTCCCTCCTTGCTGAAATGGGAGAATTCCAACCCTTTTCTCCATTTTCCGGCTCCTGGTCTTCCTGGTCTTCCTGATCCGGTTCAGGTTCTCCCTGTGTGGGATGAACAGATTCCTGTTAGATCTGATCCTTCGGTTCTGTTTCAGAGGTTCTGCTGAAGTCTCACGGCTCCGTGTCCCTCTTGACCCCTGACCCCTGAATGGCTCCGTGTTTCTCTTGACCTCTGACCCCTGACCCACGAGGAATGAGAATGCAACATTCCGGGACGGGCTGATGGGTTTGGGTCGTTAGCATGTCCGTTCTCATTGTCTGTGGATCATGTGACCACTGCTGTTAAAGTCGCTGACAGGAAGTGTTGAAGCACCTCCAGGAAGTAGCACTTTAGGGGAGGAAGCAGCAGTATTCAACGTTCCTGGTCTGATATGTGGGAACGTCGTGTCTTCCAGGATTACCTGGGATGCATCATCGACTGTGGCGCTCTGCCCCTGAAGCCGGAGGAGGTCAGCACGCTGTTCTGCAACATCGAGGACATCTACGAGTTCAACAGGTACCACCACACACTCATCTCTAGAAAGTCCTCTATGGGGGGCCCTTTAGACCTCGGGGGTCCAGGGCACAGGTCCCAAAGTGGTGTCCCTTCGTCCCCATGGGGGGTTTGGGCCCAGCCTTTCTCATCATGTGACTGATCCAAGTGTTCCGAACAGAACCAGCTACATCACGGGTGAGGGGTGAGAGAGGGAGGGAGAAGGAGGGGGAGAGGAAGAGAGAGGGAGGAGAGAGAGGGAGGGAGGGAGAAGGAGGGGGGATGGGAGGGATCGGGAGCAGGGAGGGAGAAGGACACGGGGGGAGGGAGGAGAGAGAGAGAGAGGAGGGATGGGAGAGAGAGAGGGAGGACAAGGGATACTGGGAGGGAGGAGAGGGAGGAGAGAGAGGGAGGAGAGGAGAGGGAGTGGGGAGGGAGAAGGGGAGGGGAGGGAGAGGGAGGAGAGAGAGAGAGGGAGGGGAGGGATGAGAGAGGGAGGAGGAGAGAGGGAGAGGAGGGAGGGAGAAGAGAGGGGATGAGAGGGAGAAAGGAGCGGGGAGGAGAGAGAGGAGGGAGGGAGAGTAGAGGGAGGAGAGAGAGGGAGGGAGGGAAGGGGGGAGAGGAGGGGAGGGAGGGAGAGAGACAGAGAGAGGGAGGTGAGAGAGAGGGAGGGAGGGAGAAGGAGGGGGGAGGGGAGAGGGAGGAGAGAGAGAGAGAGGGATGGAAGGAAGAGAGAGGGAGAGAGGAGAGGAGAGGGATGGGAGGGAGAGAGAGAGGGAGGAGAGGGAGAGAAGGAGAGAGGGAGGGAGAGAGAGGGAGGAGGAGAGAGGAGGGAGGGAGGAGAAGGAGGGGGGAGGGAGAGGGGAGGGGAGGGACAGGAGAAGGAAGGGGGGAGGGAGAGAGGAGAGGAGAGAGAGGGAGGGAGGAGAAGGGAGGGAGGGAGGAAGAGGGGGAGGAGAGAGGGAGGGAGAGAGAGGGAGGAGGAGAGAGAGAGGGAGGGAGGAGGAGAGAGGGAGAGAAGGAGAGAGAGGGAGGGAGGGAGAGAGAGGGAGAGAGGGCGAGAGAGAGGAGAGGGGAGGGAGAGAGAGGGAGGAGGGATGGAGAGAGGGAGGAGAGGAGAGAGGAGGAGGGAGGGAGAAGGAGGGAGAGGAGGGAGGGAGAGAGGGAGGAGGGAAAGGAGGGGGGAGGGAGAGAGACAGAAGAGAGGGAGGGAGAGAGAGGGAGGGAGGGAAAGGAGGGGG
>NC_079531.1:13621154-13681154 GCF_003711565.1 Takifugu flavidus | reverse complement strand
TTAGGGTTAAACCTCGCTGGAGGAGGGTTAGGGTTAGGGTTAAACCTCGCTGAAGGAGGGTTAGGGTTAGGGTTAAACCTCGCTGGAGGAGGGTTAGGGTTAGGGTTAAACTCGCTGGAGGTTAGGGTTAGGGTTAGGGTTAAACCTCGCTGGAGGAGGGTTAGGGTTGTTTAAACCTCGCTGAAGGAGGGTTAGGGTTAGGGTTAAACCTCGCTGGAGGAGGGTTAGGGTTAGGGTTAAACCTCGCTGGAGGTTAGGGTTAGGGTTAGGGTTAAACCTCGCTGAAGGAGGGTTAGGGTTAGGGTTAAACCTCGCTGGAGGAGGGTTAGGGTTAGGGTTAAACCTCGCTGAAGGAGGGTTAGGGTTAGGGTTAGGGTTAAACCTCGCTGGAGGAGGGTTAGGGTTAGGGTTAAACCTTGCTGGAGGAGGGTTAGGGTTAGGGTTAAACCTCGCTGAAGGAGGGTTAGGGTTAGGGTTAAACCTCGCTGGAGGAGGGTTAGGGTTAGGGTTAAACCTCGCTGAAGGAGGGTTGGGGTTAGGGTTAAACCTCGCTGGAGGAGGGTTAGGGTTAGGGTTAAACCTCGCTGAAGGGTTAGGGTTAGGTTAAACCTCGCTGGAGGAGGGTTAGGGTTAGGGTTAGGGTTAAACCTCGCTGGAGGAGGTTAGGGTTAGGGTTAGGGTTAGGGTTAGGGTTAGGGTCAAACCTCGCTGAAGGTTTGGGTTAGGGTTGGTTTAAACTCGCTGGAGGAGGGTTAGGGTTGGTTAAACCTCGCTGAAGGAGGGTTAGGGTTAAACCTCGCTGAAGGTTAGGGTTAGGGTTGGTTAAACCTTGCTGGAGGAAGTTTGGGTTAGGGTTAGGGTCGCTGGAGGTTAGGGTTAGGGTTAGGGTTAAACCTCACTGAAGGTTAGGGTTAGGGTTGGTTAAACCTCGCTGGAGGTTTGGGTTAGGGTTAGGGTTAGGGTTAAACCTCGCTGGAGGAGGGTTAGGGTTAGGGTTAAACCTCGCTGGAGGTTTGGGTTGGGGTTAGGGTTAAAACTTGCTGGAGGTTAGGGTTAGGGTTAGGGTTAAACCTCGCTGGAGGTTAGGGTTAGGGTTAGGGTTAAACTTCGCTGGAGGTTGGGGTTAGGGTTAGGGTTAAACCTCGCTGGAGGTTAGGGTTAGGGTTAAACCTCACTGGAGGTTAGGGTTAGGGTTAGGGTTAAGCCTCACTGGAGGTTAGGGTTAGGGTTAGGGTTAAACCTCACTGGAGGTTAGGGTTAGGGTTAGGGTTTAACCTCACTGGAGGTTAGGGTTAGGGTTAGGGTTAGGGTTAAACCTCACTGGAGGTTTAGGGTTAGGGTTAGGGTTAGGGTTAAACCTCACTGGAGGTTTAGGGTTAGGGTTAGGGTTAGGGTTGTTAACCTCACTGGAGGTTTAGGGTTAGGGTTAGGGTTACCGTATTGGCCCGAATATAAGACGGTGTTTTTTGCGTTGAAACAAGACTGAAAAAGTGGGGGTCGTCTTACATTCGCGGTCTAGACATTATACCCATTCACAACGCTAGATGGCGCCAGATATATTTGAAGCGAATGCTGAACTTAACGTCCCAGGCCAAAGCGAACCCCTGTCACGAAGAAGAAAAATAAAAAATAGCGGTAAGAAGGAAAAGAGAAGAAAATAAGAGAAGAGATAACAGAAAATAGAGAAATGTAGCGACAATCTGGAGAAAAGTGGGTCGAAGATGTAATCATTTGTTTCAGATGTACTGTAATTAATTTCTGTATAAAAATTAAATTTGGTGTTCAAAAAGTCGTTTTTCAAACTTGAGTCTTGAAAAAGAGGGGGTCGTCTTATAATCAGGGTCGTCTTATATTCGGGCCAATACGGTAAACCTCGCTAGAGGTTGGGGTTAGGGTTAGGGTTAGGGTTAGGTTAAACCTCACTGGATGGTTAGGGTTAGGGTTAGGGTTAGGGTTAAACCTCACTGGAGGTTAGGGTTAGGGTTAGGGTTAGGGTTGGAGTTAGGGTTAAACCTCGCTGGAGGTTTGTGTGGAGGAAGGATCAGGTTCTGATTCCGTTAGGGTTAGGGTTAGGGTTAGGGTTGGAGTTAGGGTTAGGGTTAGGGTTAGAGTTAGGGTTAGGGTTAGGGTTAGGGTTGGAGTTAGGGTTAGGGTTAGGGTTAGAGTTAGGGTTAGGTTAGGGTTAAACCTCACTGGAGGTTGGGTTAGGGTTAGGGTTAGGGTTGGGGTTAGGGTTAGGGTTAGGGTTAGAGTTAGGGTTAGGGTTAGGGTTAAACCTCACTGGAGGTTGGGGTTAGGGTTAGGGTTAGGGTTAGGGTTAAACCTCACTGGAGGTTGGGGTTAGGGTTAGGATTAGGGTTAGAGTTAGGGTTAGGGTTAGGGTTAGGGTTAAACCTCACTGGAGGTTAGGGTTAGGGTTAGGGTTAGGGTTAGGGTTAGGGTTAAACCTCACTGGAGGTTGGGGTTAGGGTTAGGGTTAGGGTTAGGGTTAAACCTCACTGGAGGTTGGGGTTAGGGTTAGGGTTAGGGTTAGGGTTAAACCTCGCTGGAGGTTGGGTTAGAGTTAGGGTTAGGGTTAGGGTTAGGGTTAGGGTTGGAGTTAGGGTTAGGGTTAGAGTTAGGGTTAGGGTTAGGGTTAGGGCTAGGGTTAGGGTTAGGGTTAAACCTCGCTGGAGGTTGGGTTAGAGTTAGGGTTAGGGTTAGGGTTAGGGTTGGAGTTAGGGTTAGGGTTAGAGTTAGGGTTAGGGTTAGGGTTAGGGTTAGGGTTAAACCTCGCTGGAGGTTTGTGTGGAGGAAGGATCAGGTTCTGATTCCGTGGGACACTTTCCAAGCACGCTCTCATATCTCCATATGGTTTAAATTGTTGCTGCGGTCGGAGGCTCGCTGCTTCTCTCCGGTCTGGAGATCCCACAGGAGCCCAGTCTGGAGAGCGTTCCAGATATGTGGAGGCCAGGTGAGGAGGTGGCGTCGTCTTCACGCTCGTGAGCATCAAACATCAGAGATGGTGAGGCTCCTGGGGGGCCGGGCCCCTCGGGGGGCGTACGCCACAGGTCGTGGCTTGTATTAGTCACAACCCCCCGCTGCTCCGGGGGGGCTTTAAGGAAAAAAGGTTGGGATGGTATGAGCAATGCTAAGCTAGGCTAGGGTTAGGCGTCATGTTGCAGCAGGTCCCAGCAGGAACCTCTGATGTCACAAGTGATGATTTTTATTCATGATTTTTATTAATGATCGTATTTATTCAGCTAAATGTTGCTCTCTCTTCTCTCCCCCTCCTCCCCCTCCTCCCCCCTCCTCCCCCGCGCCCCCCCCCCAGCTCAGTGGCGGTGCTCAGAGAATGCATGAACAACAAAAGTTTAGTTCCATTCTTTCAGGAGAGACAAACTACTCTGAACCACTCGTTACCCTTGGAGACGTACCTGCTCAAACCGGTTCAAAGGATCCTCAAGTACCACCTGCTGCTGCAGGTACGAGTCCTGTGGTTAGTGACGGGGCTTCAAACCCAACGCTCACCCCTCTCTCCTTCCCCCTCTCTCCTTCCCCCTCTCTGCTCTCTCTCACCCCCCACCCCCTTCTATAACCCCCCCCCCAGGAACTCTCCAAACACTTGGACAAGAGTGACCCGGGCTATGTGGTGGTGGAGGATGCCATCGTTGCCATGACAGCAGTGGCCTGGTACATCAACGACATGAAGAGGAAACAAGAGCATGCTGTTCGCCTGCAGGTGGGTCAGAGGTCACCCACAGGAGACGGCGTGAAGCCTCGATGTGGATGGGACCTGTTGTCTGTGGCTCCGGGTCGTGTCTTTAGTCAGTGAAGGCTGTAGCGGCTAAACTAGCAGCCCAGCTAGCAGCTCTGTTTCCTGTTGACACGGCAGCTGGGGTCAGCAGCTCCACCTTTAGGTGTCGGACCAACGCCTGCTGCATTCCAGGAGTTCCACGAACACGTGTTCATGTGGCGACACACATGGAACGTGTCATTAACTCATGGCAAGATCTCGCCTTTCCTGTGTAAATGAATGTTTTTCTCTCAGTTCACGTTTAAAACGTTGGTAGAACTGAACCACAGCTGCCTGTGAGGTCAAAGGTCATCTCGACAGCTGGGCTCAGGCGAGTCTGTTGCAGGCGGCTGTCTGATAAAGAGGGTATAAAGATCCCGTCTTTGATCGATCGATCAATCAATCAATCAATCAATCAATCAATCAATCAATCAATCAATCAATCAATCTTTATTTATATGGCGTCTTTTACAATCAAAATTGTTTCAAGACCCTCTCCAGAATCCCGGGGCCTGACCCCCAACAAGAAACAGTGGCAGGAAAAACTCCCCTTTAACAGGAAGAAACCTGGAGCAGGACCAGGCTCATGTAGGGGTTAGGGATAGGGTTAGCTAGGGATAGGGTTAGCGTTAGGGTTAGGGTTAGGGTTAGCTAGGGATAGGGTTAGGGTTAGGGTTAGCTTGGGTTAGGGATAGGGTTAGCGTTAGGGTTAGGGTTAGGGTTAGCTAGGGATAGGGTTAGGGTTAGGGTTAGCTTGGGTTAGGGATAGGGTTAGCGTTAGGGTTAGGGTTAGGGTTAGCTAGGGATAGGGTTAGGGTTAGGGATAGCGTTAGCTATAGGGTTAGGCTTAGCTAGGGATAGGGATAGGGTTAGGGTTAGCTGGGGTTAGGGTTAGCTAGGGATAGGGTTAGGGTTAGCTCGGGTTAGGGTTAGGGATAGCGTTAGCTATAGGGTTAGGGTTAGCTAGGGTTAGGGATAGCGTTAGCTATAGGGTTAGGGTTAGCTAGGGATAGGGTTAGGGATAGCGTTAGCTATAGGGTTAGGGTTAGCTAGGGATAGGGTTAGGGATAGCGTTAGCTATAGGGTTAGGGTTAGCTAGGATAGGGTTAGGGTTAGGGTTAGCTCGGGTTAGGGTTAGGGTTAGCTAGGGATAGGGTTAGGGTTAGGGTTAGCTCGGGTTAGGGTTAGGGTTAGGGTTAGGGTTAGCTAGGGATAGAGGTAATTGTTTACCAGCCCGTCCTCAGTGATGCATCAGTATTAATCTACAACATATCCGATGTCACTGGCTTCTGTAATGGGCTAACTTTTGTGTTCCTGATGATGACGTGGAGAGGCTACCTGATGATGGAGAGGCTACCATGCCTGCAGGGCTAAACTCAGGTATTCCATTGTGATATTTGGATAAATTGATTCATACTTCCTCATCCTGACAGGAAATTGAGGCTCTGCTGGTGAACTGGATGGGACCAGACCTCAGTGGGTTTGGAGAACTGGTTCTGGAAGGTTCCTTTAAGGTGCAGAGAGTGAAGAAGGAGCGAGCCTTTTTCCTGTTTGACAGGATGCTGCTGATCGCCAAGAAGAAGTTGGAACATTTTGTCTACAGCACGCACATATTTGTAGGTTTTTAATCCACATCAGCAACAGAAGTCGATGAATTTTGAGAAAAGAATGTTTGATTCTCAGATCAAATAACGTCCCTATTTTCAAACATTCACTGCAGTTTGTTGTTGTTGTGCTCCGTCAGTGCTGCAACCTGCTGCTGGTGGAAACGCTGAAGGACCCTCTGAGCTTCAGGGTGTCGGATCAGACCATCCCTAAGCAGCAGCACGTCGTCCAGGTGAGTGGGACCACGTCAGGCGCGGAGACTCCAGTCCACCGTTAACGTTCTCATCCCACAGTCAAGACATGCAAGCCTCAACTTTGCAAAGATTTGAATGCTAAGCTAGCCAGTGAAATGATTTTTGTGTTTGTGCACTTGTAGCACGCTCAGGTTTTGTGTGTTTCGCTGGTTTTGGACGAGTCAGATCAGACTGGTTGATCCTGTCAGGAATCATTGAATCAATCATGTAGATGTGTTGAGCCACAGTCCAACACTTCACGATAGCATTTTCAGCACATGCTAACAACATCAGCAAACCAACGATGCAGTGTAGGAACATTAAAGGACTCTCTCCATGGAACGGTGGTCCCGTCCGGCTGGTGTCATGGTTGTGGTTTCACTGCAGACCAAGAACCAGGAGGAAAAGAGGTTGTGGGTTCACTACCTGAAGAGGCTGATTGTGGAGAATCATCCGGCATCACTCCCACTGAAGGTGAGACCCTTTACAAAAAACTGAGGGAAGCCTCGGTCAGAGACCTGGTACTGGTGCAACTGGTCAAAGTGGGAGTAGTGGTGGTTAGTCTGTGGTGCCACCTGCAGGCCATGTATGAACCAGCAGCTCTTGGTCATGTTTGGGCCTGGTCCTGGTCCTGGTCCTGAGCCATCACCTGAGCACCGACTGACATGAGGTCCAGTATTATTGGCAGGATTATTTTTATTTTTATCATTCTTGCCCTAAATGAATTCATTAATTTTTGAGGGCCCAAACATGCTGGAGAACCTCGGGAAGTTTGGCAGGAGCACGAGGTCCAGTGGTGCTGAAAATTTAGGGTCGCAGCACGTGCACGGGCCACTCTGCAACGTTCCAGTGCACGTGGAAGCGCAACAATGACGTTTGAGAGGGAGGAAAAAGCCAGGAAGGCGCCTCTCAGCAGGAGGTCGGACAAGGGGAGGAGGGTGGGCCCGCGTTAGAAGAACGAGGTTCTGGTGTGAGCAGGACTCGTGCACGGCTGTGGCGCCTGGCGCCCGCAGGACAGCCCTCGTTTTCTAGGTGCCAGAGTCTCAGCATGCATGAAAACCTTGTTCTAACGTGCACGTTTGCCTTCCGGTCAGACTTAGACTTCACAGTCAGACTCGAGTTCCGACCCGACCCAGCTGCTGGCAACAGAACACAAGTCCCGTGTGCCAACTGGGCTGTGGTGGTGTCTCCACGTGGCCGCTGTGATAGTGGCCGTGCACGCACCCCCGGCGGGCGTGAAGGTGCTCGCAGCTTTAAGTGCTAATTATTATTCTCTTCGCAGGCACGTCAGGTCCTGGGCGACGACCTCTGTTGCTGTGAGTTTCCAACAACAACCCCAACGTTTGGCGCTTCACGTCCACGTGGTGACATCACTTCCTGTGTTTTAGTGTCTCAGTTCGACCAAGACAGCCTGAAGAGGTGTTCCACTCTGCTGCGCCTGGACGACGCCCACGGTTACCACAGAGGCAGGCGTCAGTCAGGTGAGACACGCCAACACACCTTCATGTGTGCTAACCCTAACCCTCATCCCTAACCCTAACCCTAACCCAGAACCGCCAGAGCTGCTGATGTACACCCCAGAGAAGTCCAGGAAGAGCTTGCCCCTTCTGCTAGAGGGGAACCTGCCGTACCGGCGCATCAGAAGGCAGTCAGGTTAGATCCTGATGATCCTCCAACCCTCTAGAACTGGAAAATGCCCCTTTACAACCATGTTTTATTCTGCAGCTCCAGCCAAAGACATCGAGACAGTGTTTAATCCTGGAGGTGAGAACGTTGAGACCCCCTCCAGTGAGTTCAGTTGTGTTGATGCCCCTACACGACGCTAACATTCCTGGTTCTTTGTCTCCATGTCCCTGTTCCTCTGTGTGTCCTCCTGGAGGCCCGGCAGCTCCGAAGGTAGGTCCCGGTTCCAGCTCTGGAGAAGGTGTGATGGTTGGTAGCACCCGAGACCTCTCAGGTCAACATCGTCATGTGTTGTTGCGACAGGTGGACAGCGAAGGTGACCAATGTCCAACACGCAGTCCGACCTTGACAGGGAGCACCAGCACTCTGGCATCATCGGTCATTGAGGTGGAGCTGGACAGAGCCGGTCCAGAGCTGGCACAGCAGCCAAACCAGGAACTGGTACTTAATGGATGTTACATTCAGAGAACAGCAAATGAAAAAGTAGCTAGCCTGCTGGCTAGTTAGCTAGCCTGGCTGAGGTTGAATCCCTGCGCTGATCAGTAGTGAGATGAGACAAACATAGATGACTTTCATCTGATTCTGAGTCTTATTTAATGTTGTTGTGTTTAAACTGAGGAGGAGGAGGATGAAGAGGAGTTGCCCCCCCTCAGCCCCCCACCCACCCTGTCCATCACAGAGGAGATCCTGGAGTTCATCAACCAGAGTCGAGTCAAAGAAGGTCTCAGCATCATTGTGGACACCACGGTGAGCGCACAGATGCACAGGTGTTGCACAGGTGTCTCACAGGTGTTGCACAGGTGTATCACAAGTGTTGCACAGGTGTTGCACGGGTGTCTCACAAGTGTTGCACAGGTGTCTCACAGGTGTATCACAGGTGTTGCACAGGTATCGCACAGGTGTTGCACATGTGTCTCACAAGTGTTGCACGGGTGTATCACAAGTGTTGCACGGGTGTATCACAAGTGTTGCACAGGTGTCTCACAGGTGTCTCACAGGTGTTGCACAGGTGTCTCACAGGTTTATCACAAGTGTTGCACAGGTGTATCACAGGTGTTGCACAGGTGTCTCACAGGTGTATCACAGGTGTTGCACAGGTGTTGCACAGGTATCGCACAGGTGTCTCACAGGTGTTGCACAGGTGTCTCACAGGTGTATCACAGGTGTTGCACAGGTGTTGCACAGGTATCGCACAGGTGTTGCACAGGTGTCTCACAAGTGTTGCACAGGTGTCTCACAGGTGTTGCACAGGTGTCTCACAGGTGTATCACAGGTGTTGCACAGGTGTTGCACAGGTGTTGCACAGGGTCCATGTTACCTGGAGGTTTCCAGGATGAAGAAAACTCATTTTCTCTTCTTCTTTACCTTCTAACAGCTGTTTTTCTGCCTGTTCCAGGAGCAGGACTTAGATCAGACCAAAGATGCTCCATCTCCATCTGAACAGACCAACTTCACCTCCCCACTGCTTCCCACTGCATGTTCCTCCAGCCCCTTACCCACAATGCAGCAGGAGCAGACAGAAGAAATAGAAAAAGTTGAAAAAGGTTATCCAGCAAGCTCTAGAGAGGAGGACGAGTATGAGGAAGAGATAAAGAGACCCGGAGCTGAGGAAGCACAGAAGAGAGTGAAGGTGTGTGAAGAAAAGGAGGAAGAAAAGAAGAAAACAGGTGATGAAGGAGCGGGGGGTGACCCGGCATCAGATCCTAAATCTTCTGTCTCTGTTGAGGAACAAGAGAAGAGCAAGAGACCCGAATTATTGGATAGGGCCACCAGAGGCCAAGATCCTATTCCCCAGATCCAGAGATGCCAGCCAACCACAGGAGGTGCCCAGATTAGCAGATGGGACAAGACCATCATCGAGAAGATCCGCAGTTATTACGAAGCTGCAGCAAAGGCCGAAGAGAGAGACGATGAGGAGGAGAAGGAGCTGGGAGAAGGAACATCGTTAAGAAGGAGAAACAGCTTCTCAGAAATCCCGTCTGGGTTGGTGAAGGAGTCGGTATCTCAGTTTGATGTAGGGGATCGCCAGTGGGAGGAGCAAACCCACACCCAAAGCCCACGGTGGGGATCCCATCTTGCCCCGCGCTCACCGGAGAAGACTGATCAACCACTCAGCTCTCTGGATCTAGGTGCTGGGGCACCTTCTGGTGTCACACAGGACCAGGAGGACCCAAACCATAGAGCGCCTGTCAGCAAAGAGGCAGAAATATCAGACAGACATGACGGGGTCTGCAACAAACCACCAAATGATGGACCACGGGATGAGGAGGAGGAGAAAGAGAAGTCCAGCCAAGGGGAAGAACCAACAACCAGCCATGACAAGTGCAATAATGAAGCCAGCCCTGGGAACCCAGATGTTGTGAATGTACATGAACCCATCCAGGCACCGGCAACCGAAACACATGGAAGTGACAAAGAACCATCGAGAGAACCTGTGGCACATAGAGAAATTGGTCAAAGAACTGGGAACACAACTGATTCCCTTTGGACCAGAAACAGTGACAAAGACCTGGCAAATTCTCACAGGAGCCCAAGTTCTCCGACTCACAAAAAAACAGGTCGCTGGTCCCACCACTCCAGAATTGCCAGTGCGAACAGGGTCCTGTTCGAGGCCATGGGGTCGGATGTGGCTGGTATCGGATTATTTGAAGCCAGTCCGGTAGTGGACCCAGTGCTAATAGAGAACTCGGCACGAATTCTTAGCAGGGTCCAAACTTTGGCCCTGATGTACAGTGCCAAAGCTGGCACCATGAAGGTCCCACTGCATCAGAAACAGGGTGACGTTGCCATGAAACCTTTAATGTCCTTAAATAGACCTTCTGAACCCCAAAATAAGAGCCCACATGAGCACCAGCTCTACTCAGAGGATAAAATGGAAAGTCACACGGTAACCAAGGTCGAGCCTCAGACCACAGCACTGACCTTGCAGCAGACCCAGACACAGCACCAAACCCAGAACCAGACCAAGGCATACAGTAAGGGCCAGGCCTGGGATCAAACACCCCCGGAGAAGAAGATAGGGGGAACAGAGAGTTATGGTAAGTGCTAACTGTCCCCCTAGGATCTGTGTGGTCCTCACACTTGCTCATGAATTATTTTCTTACAGTTAAAGAGTCCAGGAAAAGGGTTCCCTGTGAATCTCTGATGTCCAGTGAGGTGTGGACCCCAGTCGGTCAGCAACAGACAGGCACCTTCACCCTGTCTCGGCCCAGGGACTTCATCTCTGCCCTGAACAGAGGATCCAGCAGAGAATCCAGCTGTTGCTCTACTGGAGACTCACGTACTTCAGTGCAGTCCCCGAGAGTTCAGTCGCCCAGTCGGACCCAACGGGAGTGCTGCCACTCCAAGAGTGACCTCCAGACACAATTAGAGCTTCAGAGCGCTCCCGCCTCAGCCGTGGACTCCAGGTTCAGGGGACACAGTGAAGGGTTACATCGTGGAAATGGCCAGATATATGCAGACACTGAAGAAACGGCGGGAGGGGCCAGGTGAGCGTGTTACCACCCGGTCACATGTCGGATAGATTGTTGGTGTCGTTCAGACAGTTTGAATTCTGAAAAAAAAAGATTTTATAATAATAAATGTAAAAAATAATGTTTGACTCTTACTGTGAAATAAGAGGAGGAAGCCCAGCACAGAGTTAGCTTGTTGCTAATATCGGAGATCATATTGAACCAAAACAACGATGTGATCAACGTGCAGAATTTTTGCAGACCTGAGCGACATCAACTGTGTTGTCTTCTGTGAAGCAATGACAGGCGTGGTCAACAACCTGTCAAGCTCTTCTCTTCCTGGTTCTCTGCAGGTCACAGCTGACAGATAAACCTCTGCAGTACCCAGAATGCATCACTCAGCCAGAGACGCCTAACCTGAGTCTCCATGGGGACAGGCCTTCACTGTGGGAGAGCCACAAAGAACAACATGAGATGTCCAAGAGGGACACCAAGCAAAGCACTGCCACCAGAAGCAAAGCTGAAGAAACTTCTCCAGTGGAGCTAGTCCTGATAGTAGCGCCTCCAGAAAGCCAGAATCCACCAGACCCTCTACTGGGACAGTATCATGAGCAGCACCAGAAGAACGCTCTTCAGCTAGAGGGAGCCGTCAAAATCTCAGGGACCTCCAAGGAGATGGATGGACTTCATGAGAACGCAGGAGGAGGATGGTCCCAGATGTCAGAACTACACCAATCCAGATCTGTAGACCTTTTACCGACATTCACCATCCCCAGACCAGTGGATCCACCCGCTACAGTGGCTGCACAGGCTCCAGCTAACGCCAGCAGATGCACATCTGAACAGAGGTATGTGGGAACATCTGCTGTAAAGTTCAGAAGATGAAGATTAAACAATTAAAATTGCATGGACCCGAAGCTTAAAGTTACTGTTAGCTAATTTGTGATAGCATTTGTCAGGGTTACATCAGGTTGTGATTTTGGTAGTCTCAAATGTTTTTCTCCTGAATGTGAAGAAACTGAAAGAGGAGCTGCAGTTTCAGGGCAATTAAATGTTGAGGTGAAGTAATTTGACCTTGTTCATCACATCAACTCCCAGTTGCTTTCTTTAGCGCTGAGCCATTTGGAGACTCCACCTGACCATAACCCCGACCATAACCCTGAATCTAACCCTGACCCTGACCCTGACCCCGACCCTGACCCTGACCCTGACCCCAACCCTAACCCTGACCCTAACCCTGACCCTGACCCCAACCCTAACCCTGACCCTAACCCTAACCCTGACCCTGACCCTGACCCTGACTCCACCTGATTACCATTTGGCACAGAATCCTTCAGTCACAGAATTCTCAGGGCAGAGAGATAATCTTCACGTATTCGCGATTTCTAAAAACCAAATCAAATTCATCCCACAGAAGCTTCTTTTCTTCAGGACAATTAATTCCACAGCGGTTTCCATAAACAGGGAGGAAGGAGGGTGTTTCGGTAATCCACTGTGATCCAATTTCCAGTCAGGAATTCATTCTGTTTCTGAGATGAAACAACAAAACGACCATGTTGTCTTTCCCAGATCGGAGTAACCCAACCCACCAAGTGGATTTGGATGATCTTTACTGTGTAGTTGTTGAGTCTGGACTGCTGAAAGACTCAAGGTTCTCTTTACCACACCCTCATCTATACTGAACTGTCTTTTTGGCGGCTGTTCTTTTTTGCTTTCAGGAAAACAGACCGACAGGTTTCCAGTAGCAACCTGCCCAGTCTTGGCCACCGACCATTTACAACAAAAGACCAAATCGTGAATCCCTCAGCCGTTAGACCCCTTCTGAGGGACTGCACCACTTCTCCAGTTGGAGATGACCAATCCTCCTTTGTCCAAGGACCTCCTTGCTCATCACTATGTGCCATTGGTCCTGCGGGTTCTCTAGTTGCTGAAAAGACTTCCCTGAACTCGGTCTCCAGAGCTCTTCCCTCTTTCTCTCCCACTTTCTCTGCTGCAAAAGCTGTTTCTGTGCAGGCCAACTCTGCCTCCCCTCCAGCACCTTCTGCCTTCAGACCACCCTCCACTTGTTTTCGGAGATCTCCATCTATTACGGCAGGTCCTGCTTCATCTCCTACACCAAACTCTTCCCCCTGTCATCCTTGTCCCCCCCCCAACTCGTCTTCAGCGTTCAGTAGGTCTTTAGCGGCGTCCTGCATTAGCCAGTCCATAAGTCAGAGTATGGCCAGACAGAACAGTGCCCTGGAACAAGCCCAAACTCAGGAAGCATCCTCCCCTTGTCTAAGACTGCAGTCCACTTCACCCACAGCGTCCTCTTCTCAGGAGACCTCCAGCTTAGCTGCCCAGCAAGGAGCCACCCAGGATGGGTACCTGCAACAAAAATGGCCCTCTTCTCCATCTTCAACTCCATTTTCCCATGCCTCTCTCCTCTGTCGCAATCCCTCCCCAGTAATGAATCTGACCCATCACCAGACCGTGTCCCCTTCCCCTCACCCTTCTTTCCCTCACCCTAGAAGCAGTTCAACACAGAACGTTAACAACAACAACAACAACTTCAACATAACTTCTGGAAGTAGGAGTGCTATCTCTTACATTAACAATGGGGGCACAGCAGCACAGAAAATACCGCTAACAAATGGTACCCATGAATCTTTGTGGGTGGTGTCACATAATCGAGTTGCTCACCCTTTCTCAGCTTCTGAACCTTGCTCCCGAGTTCAGTCCCCATCCCCCTCCTCAACCCCAGTCTCCTTTAGTCCCCTGTGTTCCCCACTTCCACAACATAATTACTCTTCTCCCATGGCGAACAAACCTCCTCACCCGTGGACTGCACGGGGAGCAGGAGCGGGTTTCTGTAACCCACTAGGACTAACTTTGGAACTATCCAGGTCCTCCTCAGTAAGTTCAGGATGCCCAAGCCCCCAAATCCTTTCCCCTCCTCCAATTGGTGTTTCAGTTCATGCGTGGGCAAATAATATCGCCTCACCTCAGCCCAGAAATGCTAAATGTACTTCTTCCTCTACGTCAACTTCTCTTTCTTCATCACTTTGCTCACCAACTCCAGAAAATGGCTCTTTCGACCCCCCCCCATCTTTGCCACTGCGGAGCTGCCGAGCCTCTTCTCCTGTTCCATCTTGGTCTCATCCGTCACAGCCAACTGCTGAAGCCCTCAATGGCTCTTTGTCATTCGGTCCCACAGATGCTTCTCCCAGTCCATTACTGAACAGGTCTGGTGGACTGCATCATTCCTGGGTGGACAGGCGCGCCACAGCCCTCGGGTTCAATGGCAGTGGGACCCTTGAACAGCAGGAGCAGCAAGAGTCCTTTCCAAAGATTGGATGGTCCTTCCAAAGCAACTCAGCATCCTGTCTCAAGCCTCAAACTGGACTTCAGTCCTCATTTTTACCAAAACAGGGAAAGAGCGGGAAGAATGATGTTGGCGGGCACCATTTGCCAGACCCACAGGCGAGCCTTTCCACCACCTCCTCTCCTTGTGTCTTTGGATCAAGACACAGTCCCATCCCTTCCTTTCCGGGTCCATCAGAAAGCCAAGCAGACTTAGAAGAAAGAAACTGTCGCAGTCAACTGATCTGTGCCTACGTTTCCCGGCCAGTCCATGAAGAAAGCGTCTCCTCTTCTTTTATGAACTGCCCTTCTCTTTCCCCCTTCCACCCTCAAGCACAGATCCAACTCAGTGTCACAACACCACCTCTACCCTCAGCCCCTGCCTCGCTAACATTATCCCCACCACAGCAGTCTTCTGGCCAGTCATCAACCAGCAAACAGAGGAACCAGCGGAGCAGCTATGCCACAACAGTCAACCTACAGATTGGGGGAAGTGGTCAGATAAAATCCTTCAGTACAGCCCAAGTTAGCTTGACACAAACTCTGCAAGGCGGAGCTTCAGCTGGAGGACCAGGCCAGGGCCAGACGGTGAGGAGGGTCAGCATCAATGGATTTTCACACCTTCCCTCCACTCTTCCTCAGAACTGAAAAGGGATATCAAATATTCCTTTTTTTCGACAGGACAAACAACAAGGAGGCCCTAGAAGCTCAGAGTCAACTTGGTTTCCAGTTCTGATTATGATTTCAGACCTCACAGGAGCAGCATTTAGGAAAACGGTCCAATCTGGTTTGGAGAAAGTCACAGTCAGTCCAGATTGGGAAGAGGATCCATCGTAAAAGTGTTTAGTTGGCCTAAAAACACCTGGATAAATGTTCTTTGGCATTGAAAGTTTGTTTCAAGCTGTTGTTTTTAATGCCTTATTTCAATTCCCCACCCCTGTTGTCGCTGAGCCCCTCGTTAGCATTGGCTAGGTTAGCATTGAAGGGCTACAGTGGAAGATGTGTGTTACGTTTACTATTTGGTTGTTTACGGTCATTAATCGCCTTTTTATCCTTTTTGTTAATCAGCTTTATTTTATTGTTTATTTATATTGAGTTACTATTTTCTTATTATTTTGGCAATAAAAAAGTAACATTGAAATGTTGCACAGTGTTTTCAGTGTGTATGGGTGAGTCTGCGTGTGTGTGTGTGAGTGAGAGTCTGTGTGTGTGTGTGTGTGTGTGTGTGAGAGAGAGACTCTGTGTGTGTGTGTGAGTGTGTGTGAGAGTCTGTGTGTGTGTGTGTGTGTGTGTGTGAGAGTCTGTGTGTGTGTGTGTGTATGAGTGTGTGTGTGTGAGTGTGTGAGAGTCTGTGTGTGTGTGTGAGTGTGTGAGAGTCTGTGTGCATGTGTGTGAGTGTGTGTGTGAGAGTCTGTGTGTGTGTGTATGAGAGTGAGAGTGTGTGTGTGAGTGTGTGAGAGTCTGTGTGTGTGTGTGTGAGTGTGTGTGAGAGTCTATGTGTGTGTGAGAGTCTGTGTGTGTGTGTGTGTGTGAGTGTGCAGACGGAGCAGTCTGGTTATTACTCCTCTGAACTTTGGTGAATTTAGTAAAGATGACTGACGTAAAGCTCAAATATCTTTGGAAGGTAAAGATGGATCTGACCTAAGCGTCGATCCGTTTTCTTCCTGGCTCCTTTGTGCAGCCTTATTTAGCCTTTAGCTCTGATGTTTACTGGGAGGAAAATGGCCGCCACCTCCCCAGTCCCAGTTTAAGTACTGAAGGTTCAGTGTTTGAGATTGAGCACCACCTGCTGGTGAGAATACAGATCCCTAAAGTGGATTGGATGGACCCTAATCTTGTGAGAAAGTTTGGATCCAAAAATTACAATAAGGTTCATGAATCAACATAATCACTGATATAGTTAATTTACAAAACTTGCCAGTAAGGGCTCAAAAGGAGGAAGACAAAGAGCTTCCAGTGCCAAGGGTAGTCCCCATGAGGGAAGTTTCCCAGTGCGAGGGGAGTGCTCCCTGCACCAGGGGAGTGCTCCCAGTGCGAGGGGAGTGCTCGCTGCACCAGGGGAGTGCTCCCTGCACCAGGGGAGTGCTCCCTGCATGAGGGGAGTGCTCCCTGCATGAGGGGAGTGCTCCCTGCACCAGGGGAGTGCTCCCTGCATGAGGGGAGTGCTCAATGCACCAGGGGAGTGCTCCCAGTGCGAGGGGAGTGCTCCCTGCACCAGGGGAGTGCTCCCTGCATGAGGGGAGTGCTCAATGCACCAGGGGAGTGCTCCCTGCACCAGGGGAGTGCTCCCTGCATGAGGGGAGTGCTCCCTGCATGAGGGGAGTGCTCCCTGCATGAGGGGAGTGCTCCCTGCACCAGGGGAGTGCTCCCTGCATGAGGGGAGTGCTCCCTGCATGAGGGGAGTGCTCCCTGCACCAGGGGAGTGTTCAGCATGAGGGGAGTGCTCGCTGCACCAGGGGAGTGTTCCCAGCATGAGGGGAGTGCTCCCTGCATGAGGGGAGTGCTCCCTGCACCAGGGGAGTGTTCCCAGCATGAGGGGAGTGCTCCCTGCACCAGGGGAGTGCTCCCAGTGCGAGGGGAGTGCTCCCTGCATGAGGGGAGTGCTCCCAGCATGAGGGGAGTGCTCCCTACACCAGGGGAGTGCTCCCTGCACCAGGGGAGTGCTCCCTGCACCAGGGGAGTGCTCCCTGCATGAGGGGAGTGCTCCCAGCATGAGGGGAGTGCTCCCAGCATGAGGGGAGTGCTCCCTGCACCAGGGGAGTGCTCCCTGCATGAGGGGAGTGCTCCCTGCATGAGGGAAGTGCTCCCTGCACCAGGGGAGTACTCCCTGCACCAGGGGAGTGCCCAGTGCGAGGGGAGTGCTCCCTGCATGAGGGGAGTGCTCCCAGCATGAGGGGAGTGCTCAATGCACCAGGGGAGTGCTCCCTGCACGAGGGGAGTGCTCCCTGCACCAGGGGAGTGCTCCCTGCATGAGGGGAGTGCTCCCTGCACCAGGGGAGTGCTCCCAGCATGAGGGGAGTGCTCAATGCACCAGGGGAGTGCTCCCTGCATGAGGGGAGTGCTCCCTGCATGAGGGGAGTGCTCCCTGCACCAGGGGAGTGCTCCCTGCATGAGGGGAGTGCTCACAGAGGGGAGTGCTCCCTGCATGAGGGAGTGCTCTCTGCACCAGGGGAGTGCTCCCTGCACCAGGGGAGTGCTCCTGCATGAGGGGAGTGCTCAATGCACCAGGGGAGTGTTCCCAGCATGAGGGGAGTGCTCAATGCACCAGGGGAGTGCCCTGCACCAGGGGAGTGCTCCCTGCACCAGGGGAGTGCTCAATGCACCAGGGGAGTGCTCCCTGCACCAAGGGAGTTCTCCCTGCACCAGGGGAGTGCTCAATGCACCAGGGGAGTGCTCCCTGCATGAGGGGAGTGCTCCCAGCACCAGGGGAGTGCTCCCTGCACCAGGGGAGTGCTCCCTGCATGAGGGGAGTGCTCCCTGCACCAGGGGAGTGCTCAATGCACCAGGGGAGTGCTCCCTGCACCAGGGGAGTGCTCCCTGCATGAGGGGAGTGCTCCCTGCACCAGGGGAGTGCTCAATGCACCAGGGGAGTGCTCCCTGCACCAAGGGAGTGCTCCCTGCACCAGGGGAGTGCTCAATGCACCAGGGGAGTGCTCCCTGCACCAGGGGAGTGCTCCCTGCATGAGGGGAGTGCTCCCTGCATGAGGGGAGTGCTCCCTGCACCAAGGGAGTGCTCCCTGCACCAGGGGAGTGCTCAATGCACCAGGGGAGTGCCCTGCATGAGGGGAGTGCTCCCTGCACCAGGGGAGTGCTCCCTGCATGAGGGGAGTGCTCCCTGCATCAGGGGAGTGCTCCCTGCACCAGGGGAGTGCTCCCTGCATGAGGGGAGTGCTCCCTGCATGAGGGGAGTGCTCCCTGCATGAGGGGAGTGCTGATGTTCCTGCTGCTGTGGATCAACCTTTCGCGTATTCACACACTTTAGCAGCAGCTAATTTTCCAGAACGTTTGAATTGAGGAGCTGAAACTCTTGAATCCATGGCTGATCCACGTCCCAGTAACAACAACAATGACTTCGGCAGCGCTGGACCACCACTAAACGGTCCAACATCTGTGCTGGAGCTGCAGAACCCTCCTCCAGGCCCGTTCCAGCTACTTGTCCCTTCTGCTGTAGCCAGACAACAAAGCAATAATCGTATTCTAGAAATTCAGGAGTTCTGTTGCATTGGGTCTCAAGAACATTGGGGGTAATCAGGACTAAAGAGTTAAGGATAGGAGGGAAAAGAGGAGGAGCAGGATTGGTAGATTGGGAGGGGGTAAAATTCAAAGCCAGAGAGGAGGAAGAAGAAAAGGGTAAAATCTGAGGACGCTCCCGTTGGAACAGGAAGCAGTAATGGGAGTGGCGATCTGCTGCTGGAAAGCCGTTCTCTCTCTGATGGAGTCGCAGCAGCTGCTATGAGCTTCTCTGGAGTCCGTTGGGGGGAGCACTGCTTGCTCTCTGGATTCTCTGGATTCCAAAGGCTTCTGTCTTCTGTCTTCTGATCCCCGCAGCCAGTTTAAGCTTCTTCTGCCAGGATCACGTGAGCCGCTAAGAATGCTGAACCTGGATGCTGCTCGAGTGTGGGACCATGTTCTGAGCTCAGGGGACACTTTGGCTTCCAGGGTCAGGTGGAGAGGTGGGCGAATGCTGTGTGTCATCTTTCTGCTCACTGTGGCTCTGCAGCTGGCGGCCAAGAAAGCCTGTTCCTACGACATCATCATCAGTGTCCAGACGCTCATCAACAGCACGTCCAGTTTGGTACGCCCCCCCTCCTTTAATCAACATACCTGCGAGCTGCTCAGTGGCTCTTTTTTACCGACAGAATCCTTCAACACACTCGCTGTGGACGGACCTGCTAAATTCCTTGTCTAATCTGAGTCGTCACGTTCTTGAAAAACCTGTTTAAGATGGTGGTGGTGTCGCAAGAGCAGCCTGCAGGCTCTCCACCTCTTCTCTCTCGTCCTCTTCTCTCTTCCCTGTTTGAAAAGCCGTCCGTTCAGTTTCCACCTCTTCGTCTGTGATGTGAAGCACTCAGCAGTCTCGCCAGGTCTCATGTGATAAAACTCTGGAATGTTGGCGTAAATGAGATCTGCTTTTCATCATCTGTCAGTCTGACTTTGGTCTCTTCTCCTCCTTCGCCTCAGGACTCAACGGTTGCTTGTTGGAGACGAGTTGGTTGTGGAGCTCTATAATGATGATCTATAGATATACTGACGATGGATGGTCACTTGATCACCTTCTAAAAGCTGTGTCTTTGTCCACAGACGGGTTTGGACTCCAGACTGTACACGCCAACCATCGACGACTACATAGTACGAACACTCTCGTATACTTCATGTCTTTGATGAGAGCTTGACCATGTTGAAGACATAGCTGGGGTTAGGGTTGGTGGGGGAGGAGGTTCTCCATAGTCAGGGGTGAGGTGTCAGATTTCTAAAGCCTCGTGACTACTTCCACACCCACCACTAAAACCTGATAGCATATTTCCCTGGACCTCTAGCCTCAAAGTTAGCCGGTGCTAACTGTGTTGATGGATCTCCGTTGGTGGGAGAATCCCCTACCGAGATGATTCCTGATGTTTGCAGATGATTGGCTGCTCGTTTAGACAAAACCATCATCAGCTTAGGTTGCTGGGATCCGGCTATGGCAGGTAAAAGCTGTGCTCAGGTACCAGTTGCTGCGGTTGTTAGGGTTAGGGTTAGTGGGATAGGGTTAGGGGGTTAGGGTTAGGAAGGGTTAGAGTTAGGGTTAAGAAGGGTTAGGGTTAGGGGGTTAGGGTTAGGGGTTAGGGTTAGGAAGGGTTAGGAAGGGTTAGGGGGTTAGGGTTAGGGTTGGGGTTAGGGTTAGGGTTGGGGTTAGGGTTAGGGTTAGGGTTAGGTTAGGGTTAGGGTTAGAGGGTTAGGGGGTTAGGGTTAGGGAGTTAGGGTTAGGAAGGGTTAGGGTTAGGGGGTTAGGGTTAGGAAGGGTTAGGGTTAGGGGTTAGGGATAGGGTTAGGGGTTAGGGTTAGGAAGGGTTGGGGTTAGGGTTAGAGTTAGGGTTAGGGGTTAGGGTTAGGGGGTTGGGGTTCGGAAGGGTTAGGGTTAGGGGTTAGGGGTTAGGGTTAGGGTTAGGGTTAGGAAGGGTTGGGGTTAGGGTTGGGTTAGGGTTAGGGTTAGGGATAGGGTTAGTGGTTAGGGTTAGGGTTAGGGGGTTAGGGTTAGGGGTTAGGGTTAGGGGGTTAGGGTTAGGGTTAGGGTTAGGAACGGTTTGGGTTAGGGTTAGGGGGTTAGGGTTAGAGGGTTAGGGTTAGGGATAGGGTTAAGGGTTAGAGTTAGGGTTAGGGGGTTGGGGTTAGGAAGGGTTAGGGTTAGGGGTTAGGGGTTAGGGTTAGAGGGTTAGGGGTTAGGGTTAGGGTTAGGGGGTTGGGGTTAGGAAGGGTTAGGGTTAGGGTTAGGGGTTAGGGTTAGGGGTTAGGGATAGGGATAGGGTTAGGGGTTAGGGTTAGGGTTAGGTTTAGGGATAGGGATAGGGTTAGGGTTAGGGATAGGGATAGGGATAGGGTTAGGGTTAGGGGTTAGGGTTAGGGATAGGGATAGGGTTAGGGTTAGGGGTTAGGGTTAGGGTTAGGGTTAGGGATAGGGTTAGGGTTAGGGTTAGGGGTTAGGGGTTAGGGGTTAGGGTTAGGGTTAGGGTTAGGGGTTAGGGTTAGGGGTTAGGGGTTAGGGTAGGGTTAGGGGTTAGGGTTAGGGGTTAGGTTAGGGATAGGGATAGGGATAGGTTAGGGTTAGGGGTTAGGGTTAGGGTTAGCTAACGCGAAAGGAGCAGAGGAGAAACAAAGGTTGCAATCTGGTTGTCCGTGTGGTCGCAGCCTGACTCCAGCCTCTGTTCTCTCTTCCCAGCAGAAGTGTCCCAAATCCACCTTGATGTGCTTCGCTGAGGAAGTAAAGGTTCTGCAACGCGAGTCGGAAAGTAAGGCCTTCAGCCTGATCCGTATGCTGAGAAACGTCGCTGGATCCCCATTCCAGGTGATTTATGGGTCAGGATGTGTCGGGCAAAGCTCTCACGTTTCAGGTTTCTGTTCAAACTAGTCAGAAATGGATTATTTCAGTATTTAAATTATTAACTGGTTTTAAGCTAATCGCTCTTGAGCCTGATTCTCAGACCACGTCCACAAACATGTGACCTTCAGCAATTAGGCTGACAGGGTTAGGGTTAGTTAGGGTTAGGGTTAGGGTTAGTTGTGCTGCGTACGGCGAGGGATGTGACCTCATCCTGCCGCCACCTGCTGTTGAACTGCACCTTCCTCCTGATTCCTCCCATGCTGTGCTGGTTCTGAAGTCTTGTTTCTGCATCCAGCCTCAGCCTCAGCCTCAGCCGGACTGCCTCCAGTGTGAAGTCCACGCAGAGCGAGCTACCGAGCAGTTCCTCGGGGACCTTCTGACAGTTCTGCAGCGCATGAACGCGGACAACTGCTAAACCACCCACGAGGCGGCTGAAGAGGTGGTCCACAATCACACAGGGCCCTGGTTCTGATGGCAGCTTTGGAAATCGGTGCGGAATGTACAGATGGAAGGACAACACCCATTTGAAATGTGGAAAGTCCAACAACCAGGCTTTGATCATGTCTTTATTACGCAATAACTAGATATAAAATTGTGACCAATGATTGCTTAAAAAAATTATGGCAACAAAGACACGTAATATAATTGAGTAGATTTTAATAACTGCAACTTTTAGTAAAAAGTATTGAAGAAAATTAACTACATTTAAACTAAAAAAAACAAGTGCAGGTTAATGAATGCAATAGTTAAAATGTGTTGGATTTATTAATAGTAGCCAAAATGATGAGTTATACACCCAGGAAATATTAAGCAAATACAAATCACTTTCACAAGGAAAATTGATTTATGTTTACTAATTATCTGAATAAAAGTAATTAAGATTTACTAAATATCTGGGGAAAGATGATTAACATTTACTGATTATTTAGCTGAAACTGACTTATATTCATCAGTTATCTCAGCAAAATTGAAAGAAAAGTATTAAATATCTGGACAGAAATAATTGAGATCCACTCAATAAAATAAATTATATCTACTTATATTTCAGCAAATTGTTCCTAAACTCAACACATTTACACCGTTATTGTTATACATCTATAACTAAATAAATTGTTTAAATTCAACTTAGAGTTGCAATCACAGGATTTAAAATCCATTCAATAATACTGAATGTCACTTTGTTGCCATATTTTCTTTACGTATTATCCACTCAATATTGTGCAGTCTTGCTACCCTAACCCTCTAACCCTCTAACCCTAACCCCTAACCCTAACCCTAACCCTCTAACCCTAACCCTCTAACCCTAACCCTCTAACCCTCTAACCCTAACCCTAACCCAGAGTAACCCAGTTGGTTAACAGATCACCAAGCATAAAACAGCAGGTAAACATTTATTTCAACGCTGTCTATAACCATTTTTTACATCTTCACTGTTTGCTAAAATTAAAGTCACATGAGCGATCCCATTATTCATTTGTGCAAGTATAAATTCCTCAGTGAAAAACCTGGAACATTGACAGTGTAATCACATGGTACAAGAACAGCTGCCTGTAACAATATAAAGTCCTTCTATATAAAGTATATAAGCTCCACCTGCAGCACTGAAACATGTATTTAACAATGCCTATAAAGCAACCATGTGACTGTTCTGACAGTGACTTAACAAGTCTCATTCATTCTGCAAAGGTGCATTTCCTTGAGCTAGTAGCTTATTCTTGAGGCTGTTCACTTTTGGGGACAACTTTGAACAATCCAGCTCGAGAAGGACTTTCTGGAAGACTTCAGACGTATACCTAAGCTCCTTGGGATAGGCAAGGGTCCCTGCATAAATCAGTCCAACAAGCATGGAGCCAGCTCTTGGGAAGGTACCCAGAGCAGTCAGAACTTCCATGCCCTCCATCACAATACTGACGTCATCTGGATCCTCGGCTGGACCGGTCCTGATGCTGTAGATCTTCTGCATGGAGAGGTCCTGTGACACAGTGTCTTCATCAGCATCCTAAAATAACAAAAACACAGTTTATCTCAGACTGACAGATAAAGGAGAAATTATGTTACACACACGACACATATAATCCTGTTTAAATACTTTCACCTGTGAGAAGAATTATTGTTATTGTTGTTGTTACTATTATCGTTTAAATGCTATGGTATGTAGATTTTAAGTGTTAGCACCCAGATGTATCCTGTTTGTCAAGATAAGAGAAGTTCGTTAAGATGGGTGGAGATGTCAGAAGGCAATGATCTATGAGATCCTGTTTGGACACCCATTCAGTTGGCACCAATAAAAGAGGTGAGCGAGCAGCAGACGAGCAGAGTTGGGAGAGGAAGCTTGAGCTGCTGCTCGGCTCTTCCAAGGAACTCCTGTTGTTTGCGTGGTTGCTCTGAGTCTAGTGAACGAACAGCGCGGGTGATCAAAACTCCACCCTCACACAACGTACTTGCAAAAGCATATTTTTATGACAAGTAAGTTAAAGAGTATCCAATTAGCTCTCCCAGACATTGGTCTCGGGTTTCCACAGCTATAAATGTTTGGAAATGACTTTTAAAATGAAAACAATCTATTGATGCATATATTAATTTCTTCTTGTCACTTGTGTATCGATGATCTCATTCTACATCTGATAACACTGGTCAGCTATCAACCAGCCTCTTTATGACACGGTAACCTCAATCTTGAAGTGTATATCTATCTTTTCACATGTACTTCAACTTACATTACACTCTTTTAGGAGCTGATCCGTAGATTCCCCAAGATACACCATCAAACACCGAATGACAACATCTCGGGTCACGCTGATGCTCGGAAAAGCCTGAAATGACAAAAATAAATATGCAACTTCATAATGTCAAGATCATTCACTGGCCCAAAACAAATTTCAACACTAGGTGGATTATATCATTGTTAAACTGTCTCCTAACAATTTCATTCATTTAATTGGCACTTGGGTCAATATTGAGGTTTCCAGGGAACTAGTTGTGTCTCTACTGACTGTCATTGGTCCCAGCAAAGGAACTGTACAAAGCACATGAATCTCCATAAAACCACCACATATTTTTGCTTTTTGTACAGATTACACAAACAAGATATAGCATGCTAATCTATGAGCTTTGCATGTGCTGGTAGGATCATTTGGATTTCTTCAGATAAAAATCTAAAATCTAACTCTTGGAATGCTAATAAAGAATCTCTAAAATGTTGACCTCCTCCTTTCAGCAGAAACCACAGGCAGCTGTATTGTATCCAAGAACTGAATATTCAAAACCACAGTGCAGGCCTCCACAATAGAAAGATTTCTAATTAGCGTCTCAAACAGAGCAGGCCATCTGGCTTTGATGTCCTCTACGCTGGGTGAAAGGTTGATGATCTCATGTCTTCTCTGCACAAATGTTTTGGTCATTTTATCTTTTATCAGCTGAATCCTTTCCTGTTCTTGAGTTTCTTCATTCTCTCCCTCTGGGTAAGGAGGGAGGTAGTTAACCTCTGCCTCTCCTGCTGGGTAAGGAGGGAGGTAGTTAACCTCTGCCTCTCCCTCTGGGTAAGGAGGGAGGTAGTTAACCTCTGCCTCTCCTGCTGGGTAAGGAGGGAGGTAGTTAACCTCTGCCTCTCCTGCTGGGTAAGGAGGGAGGTAGTTAACCTCTGCCTCTCCCTCTGGGTAAGGAGGGAGGTAGTTAACCTCTGCCTCTCCTGCTGGGTAAGGAGGGAGGTAGTTAACCTCTGCCTCTCCTGCTGGTAAGGAGGGAGGTAGTTAACCTCTGCCTCTCCTGCTGGGTAAGGAGGGAGGTAGTTAACCTCTGCCTCTCCCTCTGGGTAAGGAGGGAGGTAGTTAACCTCTGCCTCTCTCTGGGTAAGGAGGGAGGTAGTTAACCTCTGCCTCTCTCTCTGGGTAAGGAGGGAGGGAGTTAACCTCTGCCTTTCCAGGCTTTTGAACATTCTTGGCAGGCTTCTGGTCCACATGGCTCTTGCGTTTCAGTGAATTACACATCACTTCAGGAACACCGTAGCCTCTGAGTTTGGTTCGATAATTTGCCATTTTGTACTTGACTCTTTGTTGCCAGCCATAGTAACCTGAGAAAGATCCAGGTTCCTTGAGACAAGGATATTTGTTCACAAGTGCCTCAGCAACATCACTAATCTGTGCACTTGATGGATAGGCTGTGTATGTATATATAGTTTCAGCCAGTTTCTCAAGTATGTCTGCTTTGACCTTTGAAGCAGTCAGAAGTGCCCCATTCTCCTTGTAGTCTTCAGTGGCTCTTTCAAGGTACATCTCAGTTTCATATGCAAACTGTGGGATGGGGAAGTGCTTTGGCCATGGCTGACATCTTTCTGTGGTACGTCTCCTCGGCAATATAATGGTGTCCTGTGAAGAAGACGTTCCAGCAGATAACTCTGCATTTGATCCAACTGACTCTGCAGAAGATGCAGACTCACAGTCAGTCGACTGGTGACCAAAGGAACTATCTGAACTTTCATCAACTGGAACCAAGTTAAGAATAACTGGATTAGTATGAACAACCTTTATGGTGTCTTTGTGTTTAATTTTGTCACTTTCACGAAGAGCAAAGTAATCTCCAAATTCAGAGTCCAAATACTGAAGTCATAAGAAATTCCAAAGGTCTCTGTCACAACAATCTGCAGCTCTTCCACTGTAGGTGGGATTCCTGATGGAAGGAGATATGACCAAATATACAGTGGATAATGTACTGAAGAAACTGTAGTGTGCTACCAGAAGTAATTGGGGCAACCACCAGTTCAACTATGTCTTTTAATGTCATAAGAACTTGCCAAGCAGGATCACCCTCAGGTACCCGCGAACCAACAATAAGTGGCAACAACCGTATCAAGGCCCAATTTTCATGGGCATTTCCACCTATAGTTTCGCAACTACTGTAGTTTTGAGGGATTCTTGAGGGCTATTGGCTCTGTCTGATCCCTTATAGGGAAAATGTGTGATTAACTTGTTGAGTACAGTCAAATTAAAGTACTTCTTGGAGAAAATCCTAAAACACAATGCTAGTTCCCTTGGGACTATTCCTTCAAAAGGATCATGGAGTACATCTGGAGGGTACCCAGAAACAAAGTGAAAATGATTTAGTGTATCTGTCAACAGACATGAACGCTTTACTCCAAAGCAATGTGTTAAAATAGGATTTTCCTTTACAGTTTGCACATGTAAACTGTGCTCCTTCTTTGTCCGAGGTGGAAATGCTCCGGTCCGCACTTCATGTGTCTGGCACTGTGAGGAATGTCCAAGACAAAATCTACAGATGTACGGCCCTGTGAAACTTTCAACGAGTCCGCTGATCGAATGTGCGCCCAGATTATCGGCTACAACACAGTGTGTGTGTTGTGACTCCTACTCTGGCCCCACCTCCTCCTGTGCAATCAGCTCAACCACCACCGCCTGGGCCCTCTCCTCCAGCTGCACCCAATCCGCCCAAACGACTCTGCACCCATAAAAGGCCCCTATGCACTCAGGCCAGCGCTTGATCTAACTGATGTTTTGGCAGCACGTCCCGTCGACCCAGCATCTCTCCAGGCTCCCAGCGACCCCCCAGCGCCTCCCTGTGTCTCCCTGTGTCTTCCAGCGACTCCCTGCGACTCCCAGCCTTCTCCAGCGTCTCCCCCTGCTCCTCTGCAACCTTCCTAGCCCCTCTTCCTCTGACTTCTTCCTCTTCCTCTTCCCCTTCCTCGGACGGATATCCCCTGGCCTCTGGACACTTGGACTCCCCCACGGACTCTCGCCCCTGGATCTCGGACTTGGTTCGTCTGCCGCACCACGCCCCCTATAGTTTGTCTCGGCCTCTCTCCTCATTTAGTTTCTTCCCTCCTGTCTTTGTTTTGTTTCATTAAAACCGGCTGAGTTACTTTTAATTCCCGTGTCTGTCTGCCTTCTTTGGGGTTCCACCACACTTGACCGCCAGTCCTCTCGAGCGTAACAGTGTGGCCCCTTTAACATTTTTTCCGACACTGGAAATGAAAATTCCTTCCTGTTTGAGAATTGCAAGATCTGTTAGGAGCGGTTCCAAAACAGCTTTGTATCCAAAATGTTTGACATCAATGGCTTTGCAAAGTAAAACCAGGTGTACTGATGTTAATGTAGATTGCAACTTAGAAGGCACATTTGCCAAAACCCAATAAATGGCTGTTATTTTGTGTTTTTTTTCTCAAAGTTCCCAGTGGGTTACACACCTCAAAGTCGTCAACACAAAGGCTTATTGAGATTCTTGTTTCTTCGCCAGAATAGAAGCCATCCATCCATCCATCCATTCTCTGCCGCTTATCCGGGGTCGGGTCGCGGGGGCAGCAGCCTAAGGAGAGAAGCCCAGACTTCCCTCTCCCCAGCCACCTCCTCCAGCTCATCCGGAGGGATCCCCAGGCGTTCCCAGGCCAGTCGAGAGACATAGTCTCTCCAACGTGTCCTGGGTCTCCCCGGGGGTCTCTTACCGGAGGGACATGCCCTGAACACCTCACCAGGGAGGCGTCCAGGGGGCATCCTGACTAGATGCCCGAGCCACCCCATCTGGCTCCTCTCAACGCGGAGGAGCAGCGACTCTACTCCGAGCTCCTCCCGGATGGCAGAGCTTCTCACCCTATCTCTAAGGGAGAGCCCAGCCACCCTACGGAGGAAGCTCATTTCAGCCGCTTGTACCCGTGATCTTGTTCTTTCGGTCATTACCCAAAGCTCATGACCATAGGTGAGGGTAGGAACGAAGATCGACCGGTAAATCGAGAGCTTCGCCTTTCGGCTCAGCTCTCTCTTCACCACAACGGACCGGTGCAGAGTCCGCATTACTGTGGACGCCGCACCGATCCGCCTGTCGATCTCCCGCTCCATTCTTCCCTCACTCGTGAACAAGACCCCGAGGTACTTGAACTCCTCCACTTGGGGCAGGATCTCCTCCTTTACCCGGAGAAGGCACTCCACCTTTTTCCGGTCGAGAACCATGGCCTCGGATTTGGAGGTGCTGATTCTCATCCCAGCCGCTTCACAGGCGGCGGCGAACCGATCCAGTGATAGTTGGAGGTCACGGGCCGATGAAGCCAACAGGACCACATCATCCGCAAAAAGCAGAGACGCGATCCTGAGGTCACCAAACCGGATCCCCTCAACACCATGACTGCACCTAGAAATTCTGTCCATAAAAATTATGAACAGAATCGGTGACAAAGGGCAGCCCTGGCGGAGGCCAACCCTCACCGGAAACGAGTTCGACTTACTGCCAGCAATTCGGACCAAACTCTGACACCGATCGTACAGGGAGCGGACAGCCCGTATCAGCGGGCCCGACACCCCATACTCTCGGAGGACCCCCCACAGGACCCCCCGAGGGACACGGTCGAATGCTTTCTCCAAGTCCACAAAACACATGTGGACTGGTTGGGCAAACTCCCATGCACCCTCGAAGACCCTGCTGAGGGTATAGAGCTGGTCCACTGTTCCACGCCCAGGACGAAAACCACATTGCTCCTCCTGAATCCGAGGTTCGACTATCCGGCGGACCCTCCTCTCCAGTACCCCTGAATAGACCTTACCAGGGAGGCTGAGGAGTGTGATCCCCCTATAGTTGGAACACACCCTCCGGTCCCCCTTCTTAAAAAGAGGGACTACCACCCCGGTCTGCCAATCCAGCGGCACTGCCCCCGATGTCCACGCGATGTTGCAGAGTCGAGTCAACCACGACAGCCCTACAACATCCAGAGCCTTAAGGGACTCTGGGCGGATCTCATCCACCCCCGGGGCCTTGCCACCGAGGAGTTTTTTAACTACCTCGGCAACTTCAGCCCCGGAGATACGAGAGCCCATCTCCAGGTCCCCGGGCCCTACTTCCTCGCTGGAAGGCGTGTTGGTGGGATTGAGGAGGTCCTCGAAGTATTCCTTCCACCGATCCACAACATCCCGAGTTGAGGTCAGCAGCACACCATCACCACTATACACAGTGTTGACAGTGCACTGCTTCCCCCTCCTCAGACGCCGGATGGTGGTCCAGAACCTTTTCGAGGCCGTCCGAAAGTCGTTCTCCATGGCCTCACCGAACTCTTCCCATGCCCGAGTCTTTGCCTCGGCAACCGCCGTAGCTGCACTCCGCTTGGCACGCCGGTACCCATCTGCTGCCTCAGGAGTCCCACAGGCCAGTAAGGCCCGATACGACTCCTTCTTCAGCTTGACGGCATCCCTCACCGCTGGTGTCCACCAGCGGGTTCGGGTATTGCCGCCACGACAGGCACCAACCACCTTGCGGCCACAGCACCGGTCAGCTGCCTCAACAATGGAGGCACGGAACATGGTCCACTCGGACTCAATGTCCCCCGCCTCCCCCGGGACATGGTCAAAGCTCTCCCGGAGGCGTGAGTTGAAGCTCCTTCTGACAGGGGACTCTGCCAGGCGTTCCCAGCAGACCCTCACAACACGTTTGGGCCTGCCAGGTCTGTCCGGCATCCTTCCCCACCATCGGAGCCAACTCACCACCAGGTGGTGATCAGTTGACAGCTCCGCCCCTCTCTTCACCCGAGTGTCCAGAACATGCGGCCGCAAATCCGATGACACAACCACAAAGTCGATCATCGATCTGCGGCCTAAGGCGTCCTGGTGCCAAGTGCACATGTGGACGCCTTTATGTCTGAACAAGGTGTTCGTTATGGACAATCTGAGACGAGCACAGAAGTCCAATAACAAAACACCACTCGGGTTCAGATCAGGGGGGCCGTTCTTCCCAATCACACCTCTCCAGGTCACACTGTCATTGCCAACGTGAGCATTGAAGTCACCCAGGAGAACGAGGGAGCCCCCAGAAGGGGCACTCTCCAGCACTCCCTCTAAGGACTCCAAAAAGGGTGGATACGCTGAACTGCTGTTTGGACCATAGGCACAAACAACAGTCAGGATCCGTCCCCCCACCCGAAGGCGAAGGGAGGCTACCCTCTCATCCACCGGGGTAAACTCCAATACACAGGCATTGAGCCGGGGAGCAACCAGAATTGCCACCCCTGCTCGTCGCCTCTCACCATCGGCAACTCCAGAGTGGTAGAGAGTCCAACCCCTCTCAAGAAGACTGGTTCCAGAGCCCTTGCCGTGCGTCGAGGTGAGGCCAACTATATCTAGTCGGAACTTCTCAACCTCGCGCACCAACTCAGGCTCCTTTCCCACCAGAGAGGTGACATTCCATGTCCCTAGAGCCAGTTTGTGCAGCCGGGAATCAGACCGCCAAGGTCCCTGCCTCCGGCTGCTACCCAAAACACAATGCACCCGACCCCCTTGGCCCCTCCTGCAGGTGGTGAGCCCACGGGAAGGGGGTCCCATGTTGCCTCTTCGGGCTGCGCCCGGCCGGACTCCATGGGCAGAGGTCCGGCCACCAGGCGCTCGCCAACGTGCCCCACCCCCAGGCCTGGCTCCAGGAGGGGGCCCCGGTGACCCGCATCCGGGCAAGGGAAACTTGGCACCAATGTTGTTCCACATCATTAGGGGGTCCTGGGCTACGCTTTGTCTGGTCCCTCACCTAGGACCTGTTTGCCATGGGTGGCCCTACCAGGGGCATAAAGCCCCAGACAACGGAGCTCCTGGGATCATTGGGACACGCAAACCCCTCCACCACGATAAGGTGGCAGCCCAGGGAGGGGAATAGAAGCTAACACCATGTGAAGGTAAACAATATTGTCTAGTAGTGTTAGATGGATTTACTAGGTGGGTAGAAATTTTCCCCACAGCAAAAGCAGATGCACTGACAGTAGCAAAAGTCCTATGTAGAGAGATCATTCCCAGGTTTGGCATTCCGAAGGTCATCTGGAGCAACAATGGAAGCCATTTTGTAAATGAGATAGTGAAAACTGTAGGAGTAACTTTGGACATTGATTTGAAGAATCACTGCGCATACCACCCTCAGAGTGCAGGATTGGTTGAAAGAGTCAACGGTACTATTAAGAACAGACTGAAGAAGTGTATGGACGAGACAGGAAAGAACTGGATGTTTTGTCTCGACCTGGTGAAATTATGGATGCACATAACACCACACAAGAAAACAGGCATCACACCCTTTGAAGCATTATATGGGCGGCCTTATTGCCTACCATACTTTGCAACAACAAATGGGCTAGAACATGTTGAGGAAACAATAGCAGATTATCTGAAAAAAGTGTTACTCAACCGATGTGTGAATGCTGTAAATGTTCTGCCAAGTCCTGTGTCTTCCACAGATTCCACCCCCCAGGAACCCATTCAACCGGGCGACTACATGTGGGTGAAGAAGTTTGTGCGAAAGAGGTGGAACACGCCTAGATGGGAAGGTCCTTATCAAGTACAGCTGACCACAAAGACTGCAGTTCGAGTGGACGGGAAACTGTCGTGGATACACCTTTCCCATTGTAAGAAACAGAAAATTCTTCCAGGTGAAGGCGAGGGAGCAGTGGCGGACTCTCCGTAAACGGCTGACGGCCTGTATAGGCCCAGCAACGGCTGAACCCCGTCGGAACCTGTGAAGAGGATCTAAAAGGAAATGAAGTTGTTCTTCCTAATTGTGGTGGAAGAACGATCTCTACTGGACAACGATGAAGAGGAATCAGATGAAGAATGGACAAATGTGATGCAAGATGTAAATGAAATGTTTGAGATGTCTTAAGCTGTACACATGTTGAACTCTGAGTGTAAGAAATGTGTTTCTAGGAAAATGACGTAATGCATTTAAATTTCATGAAATGAAATGATGTAATACTGACAATGAGAATCTAGACGCATTTAACGATAAACAGGAGGGAAATGTGAGAAGAATTATTGTTGTTATTACTATTATCGTTTCAATGCTATAGTAAGTATAGTAAGTAGATTTAGAATGTTTAATCAAAAGGAATGTATGAGTGTTTGAATCAAGTATTGAAGCTGTTATGTACCCAGCACTGGGAGGTACCATGTTCAAGGACACGAGGAAGTCGTAGAGATAGGAGGAGAAGGAATCATGAGGTCAGGTTGACATAAATCTTGTGTGCACCAAATAAAAGAGGAGAGCGAGCAGCAGACGGACGGAGTTGAGAGAGGAAGCTTGAACTGCTCGTCAGCTCTCCCTTGCAAGGCCTCCTGTTGTTTGTGTGGTTGATCTGAGTCTAGTGAACGAACAGCGCGGGTGACCAAACATCACCCTCACAGTCTCTTATGAGTGTTCATGTGCCTGTGCGGTCGGCTACCTGCTAGCTAGCATGCTAAGATGGAAACCCAGGCCGAGGTCTAAGTAAAAGACGTAGATTAGCTGATATCCTAGGCTGTTACACATAGTATAACATTATACTCTAGGAACTGACGTTGAAATAATTGTATTACTTTTATATTTGAATATCATTTTAATGCTAATATCATTTCAAATTGCAACACAGTGAAGTTAACTTGTTTGGAAACTTAACTTGTACACCACGGGCTACCGCTGTAACGTTCCCCGATGTGGGATCAATAAAGTCTTTTATCCTTATCCTTAACTAGAATCTACTGTATGTGGAAGTGATACGAATTAATGTTCCGCTACTACAGAAATTTGGTTAGAAATTGTTTGTAAAATACCAGCAATTAAACTGTTCTTAACTTTGGGAAACAGCAATGCGTGAAATCTGTAGCAGATGGGGAATAACGTCCATGTGGCAGGAAGTGACCCAAAATGCACTGGGCTGTTAAAAAAAGTGATTAAAACCAAAAACCTCCCAGCTAGTAGAATTGATCAATTTTTTTGAATATGTGGCCTTTCTCATAAAATATTATTAAAATGTACGCAGTGGTTTTTAGCTGATTTTATTCAAACAAAACTTAGTATTAGTTTCAATCAACAATTCATTTACATTTGTTCAATTTAGCTCAGTTTGATTCACAACTGCACAGTCTTTTTAATTATGTATACATTATGTTAATTTTTTAATTAATTGTTAATAAATCCCAATCCCAGTTTTTACAGCATGCTGAAGAATAAACATGCCTTTTTAGGTTGAATCATTTCTTCACCCACTCTGTGTGGAGGAAACAGCAGCTGGGCGACACATGTTGAACCGCAGCAGAGAAGCAGCTTCAGAAATGCCAGATATTTTTACAGGTGTTGAGAGCAACAGAGCAGATACAGCAGCCTTTTCTATTTGAACTAGTCCTCAACGATGTAGCTTTACTGAGCACGAACCATTTACTGATTGTTTGTGTTTACCACTTTGTCTTCACGTCTGTTTGGAAGCATCCTAAAGCAACCAGGACCAGGAGCCTAACCCTAACTGACCCTAACTAACCCTAACCCTAACTGAGCCTAACCCTAACTGACCCTAACTAACCCTAACTGACCCTAACCCTAACCCTAACTGACCCTAACCCTAACCCTAACTGACCCTAACCCTAACTGACCCTAACTAACCCTAACTGAGCCTAACCCTAACCCTAACTGACCCTAACCGAGCCTAACCCTAACTAACCCTAACTGCGCCTAACCCTAACTGAGCCTAACCCTAACTGACCCTAACCCTAACTGAGCCTAACCGAGCCTAACCCTAACTGAGCCTAACCCTAACTAACCCTAACTGACCCTAACCGAGCCTAACCCTAACTGAGCCTAACCCTAACCCTAACTGACCCTAACCGAGCCTAACTGAGCCTAACCCTAACTGAGCCTAACCCTAACTGACCCTAACCAAGCCTAACCCTAACTGAGCCTAACCCTAACTAACCCTAACCCTAACTGACCCTAACCGAGCCTAACCCTAACTGAGCCTAACCCTAACTGACCCTAACCGAGCCTAACTGAGCCTAACCCTAACTGAGCCTAACCCTAACTGAGCCTATCCCTAACTGACCCTAACCCTAACTAACCCTAACTGAGCCTAACCCTAACAAACCCTAACCCTAACTGAGCCTATCCCTGACTGACCCTAACCCTAACTGAGCCTAACCCTAACAAACCCTAACCCTAACTGAGCCTAACCCTAACTAACCCTAACTGAGCCTAACCCTAACTGACCCTAACCGAGCCTAACCCTAACTGAGCCTAACCCTAACTGACCCTAACCCTAACTAACCCTAAACCTAACTGAGCCTAACCCTAACTGACCCTAACCCTAACTAACCCTACCTGAGCCTAACCCTACCTGAGCCTAACCCTAACTAACCCAGGAGCAACCCAATGAGCTTAACGCCACACTAGTTTCTTTCCGCTCTTCCTGCAGAGTCCAGCTGTGTCAGACCTGAAAAGTGATTGAATTTGACCTGTTATTGGAGTCGACGGTGACATATTTCTGACATTAGTCTCTTCTGCTCTGGAGCATCACTATAGGGACACACGTGACCCCACAACCAACTGTTAATGGGTCACCAATCAGACATTTAATGCAGCTTTTCCCCATTATAAATATATATGAATCCAAATGGAGAAAAAATGATCCACATTCTGAAAGATTCAGAAGACCAAAAAGGTTGAATCTGATAATAGATGATTGAATTGCATTGAATGATAAAAAGGTTTTATTATTATTTTATTATTTTGCATTATTTCAGCCAGGCAACCAAATTATTTCATAAACAAATGATTCATCAGAAAGTTCATGAAATCTGTAAGTAGAGAAAACGTCCAAATGTCGTCACAAAGTCTCTTTATCTTCATATTTCTTATTTCAAGGCCGCAGAGGTCCAGTCCCAAACCCATCGACTCTGCCTCTCGGGTCGGGTCGCTCTGCGGGCGCCCCCCCCCCCCCGCCTCGTACACGCGCTCCGCGGCCAGTATGAGGTGTGATCCCGATGAGCCTGCTCTCGATCAGCCCTCGGGTTTGTCTTTGTTGGGGCCCATGAAGTCCACCCCCTCGATCGGTATGTCCTTCTCCTTGATGGCCTTCTGCACGCAGTGTTGGTACTTCCGGAAGCTGTCGGTGCACGGGTCACCGCTGCGGTCGCCCTTCAGGAACTTCTCGGCGAACCAGCGGTTAAAACACTGGTCGTACTCCCGCTTCAGGTCGGTACACGCTTCGCCGACGCTGTTCATCTCCGACGACCGGGCAGAAACGGAGACGACGAGGCGGAACGTTGGAGGATCTGCGGCTTCAGCGCCGGGCCCTGCAGAGATGCTATAGGACACAGAGCTCTCACTCGGGAAACAATTCCAGACCTCGGGACCTCTTCTCCACTAAAGAAGGTCCAGTTGAATTTTCTTTAGTGGAGAAGAGGTCCCGAGGTCCCGAATTGTTTCCCGAAATCGGGAACGTACAGATTAAAAAATTAACAGGCACGTTGATAAACTAAAATGCACCAAATAAACGGAACTAAAAACAGACCTAATTTATTTTGTAACATTTATAATAAAACAAAAAAATACTGGTAAATTTTGTTATTTTCTTGTGCCTGTGTGAAAACGCCAAACCTTTGATTTTATTTTAATAAATTCCCGTTACCCTCAAATGAATCAACAGCGTGTGGACCTACGCACTAAGTACTGAAGACAACCAACAGTCCAGTTCTTACTGGATGCAATGTATATCTTACAGATATACAGTAAAATGCCTTAATAAAAAAAATATTAACCTCAAAAACATTTGAAACTGGAATTTTGTCTGTTGGTGAGTTTTTCGTTTTTTGGCGGAGTGAGGCTTCTTACTTTACTTGTGTCCCGCCTTTTGCCCAAATCTCGCGGGACAATAGTTTGGCCGTTTGAAATCTCGCGTTACACCAGGAAGACGAAAGACGCACTGGACTAATCAAAACGAACCCACCTATTTTACAAATTTTCATCATTTACCGCGACATAAAGTCCAGACGGAAGTTGGGACAGGTGGGTAGAAAGAAGATAATAATAATCTAAGCTGTTTTCTCAGCTACCTTTAACCGAAATCCCACGTTAGCCTGTGTGTAAGGCGCCGTCATTGTTATGGCCTGTATTTTGGTGTAGCTGTTAGCCGAATGTTAGCTGGTCCACTTGGCTTCAATAAAAATAACGTGGGTGGTTCTGTCGCAGTCAACCCGAGGCTGAGATATGTCAGACAGTGAGGACAGTGACTTTTCTGACAACCAGAGCGAGCGCAGCAGTGATGGGGAGGCCGAGGAGGTGGAGGAAAACGAGGTAAGCTAGCCGTTCATTCGAAGATGCTAACTGCGCTAATATAAACAAGCAGATTAAAGTGTTAAAATGGGCCCCAGTGACCGACGTTAACCACCGGAGATGACCAGCAACAGAGGGTTAAGATCACTGTCCGAACAGTGCTTTTACTCCTATGAATACTGCCCTAATCATTCCCATCATTTTCTGCCTTTTAAACTAGTTATTTAATTATTTTTAATCTTATTTTACAATAAGTTATTACTAAATATTAGTTACTCATTAGATATTGTATTAGCGTAGGTTATTAAGCATGAGTTTGTGAAGTTCCAGTGAAAGATCCATTTTGAAATGAACATTTTAATGCTTGAGCGCTGGGTAAGAAGAAGATTCTTTTGAATGTTACCAGGAGGAGACCGCTAGTCCTGTGGGCAGTGACAAGGTAGCCGAGGAAGAGGGGGAGGACCTGGAGGACGAAGAGGAGTATGATGAAGAGGAGGAAGAGGAGGATGATGATCGTCCAAGGAAGAAGCCCAGGCACGGGGGGTTCATCCTGGACGAAGCTGGTGAAGACACATCCATTATTCCCTTTTCCTGTAAAGAGGTGGGCTGCGTCCTATTCAGTTATTCCTTTACGTTGTAGATGTGGATGATGAGTATGAAGATGAGGAGGATCAGTGGGAGGAAGGTGCTGAAGACATCCTGGAGAAAGGTGAGGTTTCACTTTACTTTTTAGTAGTAACAAATCAGCTGTCTGTTCTTTGAATCCAGTCCGCACCAGCTTCGCTAACTAGCCGGAGGTTGTTTCAGACAACAGGGCAGAATTTACTGTGGTGTATTCAAGCTCAGATAATCTTTTGTGCCGCTCAGTCAACAGCAACGGACCCGTGTGGACAAACACCAACCACTTTGTACCGATTTATGCAGAAGTAAAAAAGCTCAGCGATGTTATCAGCCTCTGAACGGGTTTTAAACGTTGATGGTGGTTTTGGACTTTACATTTCTCTCTGACTTCTCTTTTATCACTGTTTCTCTCCGTCATGCCTGTCCTCTTCAGTTAACGGTAATTCTCCTCTCATGTCGTCATCACATGTCTGACGCCGGCCACGCGTCACCGTCCTACGTCTGGGATGGAGTTCCATAAAAATTCCACAAAAAAGGGCAGCAAGTCACAAATCCAGACATGACAAAATGTGCCTCAAGTTTATCCACCAGTTTCATTTCCTGCAATTAACAATTTAACAAAAAATTAAGAGCCAAGTGTTGTTTGGTGCTCATTTGTGAAACCAGACGACCTTACCATATTAACGACCATACAGATGCAGCGATGAGGCTGATTTTTACAGGTAGTTTTCAACTAACAGAACTAATGAGTTATTTCCATATTCTTCATCATCATCCTCATCAGTCCTGACGATAGTCTAGAACGACAGGAAATCAAAAATCTTTTTTAAATTAGAAAAATGCAGCTGGGACAAGTTTATCAGTGGTGTGATGCTGGTGTTGAAAACGACTTTATCCTGTTTTTAATAAGACGGACTGGCTCTTCTTCAGGCCGAGCACTGGTCCTCTCTCTGGAGAACCCCCCCGCAGCACCTGTTGCTGCTGTAGACCCAGTCAGGGTGTTTGGGCCGGTCGGTGATTGGCCAGTTTAGACTAACTGATGAGCCATCACCCGAGGGAACCTCATCTCATTTAACTAACCCATGTTCTGTTTACTCAGGACCCCCAAATATTCTTAAGCTCTTTTTATTTGCAACAAAGTGCCTGAGATGATGATGTTAAACATCAATGACCTCTTCAAGACTGGCCAGACAGACCCAAAGACCAGGAGAGATAACGGAAATATAGGAGACAGAGCTCAATCTATAGGAGACAGAGCACAATCTATAGGAGACAGAGCACAATCTATAGGAGACAGAGCTCATGCTATAGGAGACAGAGCTCAAGCTATAGGAGACAGAGCTCAATCTATAGGAGACAGAGCTCAATCTATAGGAGACAGAGCACAATCTATAGGAGACAGAGCTCATGCTATAGGAGACAGAGCTCAATCTATAGGAGACAGAGCTCAATCTATAGGAGACAGAGCTCAATCTATAGGAGACAGAGCTCAATCTATAGGAGACAGAGCACAATCTATAGGAGACAGAGCTCAAGCTATAGGAGACAGAGCTCAATCTATAGGAGACAGAGCTCAATCTATAGGAGAACATCGGGGAAGTTTCCAAAGATGACGACGTCATTGATGGGATCGGCGCCCTGACGCCCGATCACACATCTGGTAGAGCCCATCAGATGGTGGGAGCCTAAACGGAGCTCCTCTCTTCCCCATGGGAGCAGTAGGGGAACACGACCTAATGACCCTCTGGCGGACGCATGATGTGTGGCTTCGGTTCATCAGAGCAGAAGCAGAACCAGTGTGCTGGCTTTGTTTCTGCTGGATCAGCCCATCGCTCTTGTGTTTGAACATCATTGTGGTCGTTCTCCCATCATGTTCTGTGGTGCTCTCATGACATGTTCCTCCTCATCCCTCCATTTCCTCACTTTCTCATCTTCTCTCTCTCCTCTGGTATTTCTGTGTCACTGGTTGTTCCGAGCAGAAGAGGCTGAAGGTGAGTCTTATTCCCTTTATCTGTTTTCATCATTTGTATCTTTTACGTCCAGATTCTAATCCTGATTTCATCACTTCCTGTTCCTGTCAGTGTCCAACATTGAGCACATGGCTCTGGATGAAGATCATTCTGGATCCAGGCGGCTGCAGAACCTCTGGAGGTAAACTGTCCTGATCCAGGAAGTTGGTGCAGAGCGTTCTACGATTTAATCAGACTCTGTTGCCATGGGAACAAAAACCGAGTCAGCCTCTTTTATGTTCTGCTCATCCTTGGAAACTGTTGAAGAACCAGCTGCTGCACGACAACGCCACTTCCTGTGTGTCTGTGTGATGCAGCAGTGATGTGTTGGCTGATGTGTGTGTGTGTGTGTGTTTTCCAGGGACTCCAGGGAGGAGGCGTTGGGGGAATACTACATGAGGAAATATGCCAAGACATCTGGAGGCGAGCAGTGAGTCTTTCTGTGGCTCCACTTTTCTGTCTGTCCTGGTTTCTGCTTTTCTTAGATGGATCTATACAAGGATGCTGCAAACTCCACATCTTTATTTCTTTATTACATCTTTATTTCAGCTGACATTGTTAAAATGCTGATTATTGAAGCTTTATATTCGGATCCTTTGGACTCTACGACCTGATGATGCTTCCTCTGTCTTGTGCAGTTACTCCGGAGGCTCTGAGGAGCTGTCTGATGACATCACCCAGCAGCAGCTACTTCCTGGAGTCAAGTAGGTGACACCTCGTCCACCAATCAGATCAGCCCGTGGGTCACCATCACAACTGCATCTAAACCTTTGTGTTTGTCATCTGCAGAGATCCCAACCTATGGACGGTCAAATGTAAGGTGTGTCTTCTCCCTCTCTCTCCTACCTCCCACCCCCTCCCCTCCCCTCTCTCCTACCCCCTCTGCTACCCCCCCATATCTACTGAACATCTCTGTCCACTCAGATTGGGGAGGAACGGGCGACGGCCATCGCGTTGATGAGGAAGTTCATCGCCTACCAGTTCACTGATACAGTAAGAAGCTCCAGTTTATTAATTATTAATTGGTGTTTTTCTTGCTTCTCCAATGGACTCAGATTAGTGTGGTGGAGCCTGAGTGATTCAGAGGTGGTGCTGTAGACTTTAGGGCAGGTGTGAAGTGTCCCAGACATATTTAATCGTGGCAGGTCTGGACTCCAGTCCTGTGGGGAACACTGATTTTCTAGTTTTTGCTTCAGTCGGTCGGTGTTTTGTTGTTTGAGCATTTGGTTTTCTGCTGATTGGTGGGTAAGTCCTGACTCCTCCCACTGCTCCTCTCTCCACAGCCACTGCAGATCAAGTCCGTGGTGGCCCCCGATCACGTCAAAGGTTACATCTACGTGGAGGCATACAAACAGACGCACGTCAAGTCGGCGATTGAGGGAATCGGGAATCTGAGAATGGGTCTGTGGAACCAGCAGATGGTTCCCATCAAGGAGATGACTGATGTCCTGAAGGTGGTCAAAGAGGTCACTAACCTGAAGCCTAAATCCTGGGTCCGACTCAAGAGAGGCCTGTACAAGGATGACATCGCTCAGGTACCGATGAGCAGAACGGTCCCGGCGTGGGATCAGGTGGGAGGAGTCTCCTACTCATGATCTAAACCTGTTCTGTTCAGGTGGATTATGTGGAGCCAAGCCAGAACACCATCTCCCTGAAGATGATCCCGCGGATCGACCTGGACCGGATCAAGGCCAAGATGAGCCTGGTAGGATTGACAGACGGTGCTGAAGGTCGACCGCGGTCATGGGTCGTTTACACCTGTGAGTCTGTTTCTAGAAAGACTGGTTTGCCAAGAGAAAGAAGTTCAAGAGGCCTGGTCAGAGGCTGTTCGATGCAGAGAAGATCAGGTACGACCACGAGCACGTCCACGTGGACCCTTCAGCACATTTCCCGCTGAATCGGAACCACTTCATTTGAACTAATAAGCAGCCGTCTGGAGACTGGGATGAATAATTGGCAGCGCTGCTCGGTAACTTTGATTCCCAGGTCTCTAGGTGGGGAGGTGAGCCATGACGGAGACTTCATGATCTTCGAGGGAAACCGTTACAGCCGCAAAGGTTTCCTGTTTAAGAGTTTTGCCATGTCAGCTGTGGTGAGTGGTTGGAGTGGCGAGATGGTGTGCTGAGAGGCTCCTCACCGGATTCACTTTCAGTTCTGCTCTTTCAGATCACAGACGGAGTAAAGCCCACCCTGTCAGAGCTGGAGAAGTTTGAGGACCAGCCAGAAGGACTCGACTTAGAGGTGGTCACAGAGTCAGGTGAGCTCCACATGCTCCACGCTCACCTGGAGACGATACCTGCAGGGTCCCAATGGGGGCGCTGCTGCTGCATAAATACACACTGGCAACAGTTGTGCGATGGCAAAGGGTGAGAAATGCATCTGTGGCTGCAGGTAAAGAGCGAGAACACAACCTGCAGGCTGGAGACAATGTGGAGGTGTGTGAGGGAGAGTTGATCAACCTGCAGGGGAAAATCCTGAGTGTGGACGGCAACAAGATCACCATCATGCCCAAACACGAGGACCTGAAGGTAAGTCCTGACCAATGAGGTTAAAGTAGCAGCAAAACTAATATTAGCACATAACACCAATGATGGCGTGTGTGTGTGTGTGTGTGTGTGTGTGTGTGTGTGTGCGTGTGTTCAGGACCCTCTGGAGTTTCCCGCTCACGAGCTGAGGAAGTACTTCCGGATGGGCGACCACGTGAAGGTGATTGCTGGGCGCTACGAGGGCGACACGGGCCTCATCGTCAGGGTGGAGGAGAACTTCGTCATCCTGTTTTCTGACCTCACCATGCACGAGGTATTTGTTGCAGCCGCTCCTCCGCCCGCCCTCACGCCGTGTTGTCGGCAGCGTAATTACCGTCCGCGCCATGTCTCCAGTTGAAGGTGCTGCCCAGAGACCTGCAGCTCTGCTCTGAGACGGCGTCGGGCGTGGACGCCGGCGGGCAGCACGAGTGGGGCGAGCTGGTTCAGCTGGATCCGCAGACAGTTGGAGTCATTGTCCGGCTGGAGAGGGAGACGTTTCAGGTGATGCCCGATTCCCAAGACAGCCCCTCAGATAAAGCTGAATCCTGTAACGTGGAGCGTCAATGTCCCAGGTGCTGAACATGCACGGGAAGGTTCTGACCGTCCGCCATCAAGCAGTGAACCGCAGGAAGGACAACCGCTTCGCCGTGGCCTTGGACTCGGAGCAGAACAACATCCACGTCAAAGACATCGTCAAGGTGATCGACGGGCCGCACTCGGTGAGAGCATCCCCACTCTTCCTTTCTCTCTCACACTTCCTGTTTGTCGATGTCACTTCCTGCGTCCCTTCCTCCCACAGGGTCGTGAGGGGGAGATCCGCCACCTGTTCCGAGGCTTTGCCTTCCTCCACTGTAAAAAGTTAGTGGAAAACGGCGGCATGTTTGTGTGTAAGACTCGACACCTGGTGTTGGCGGGCGGGTCCAAGGTGGGTGTCTCGCTGGCTGCGTCTCATGCGAGTCCAGTTCCTGCTCCACGTGTTGTAACGCTCGTCTCGTGTCCTCCTTCAGCCCAGAGACGTCACCAACTTCACGGTGGGGGGTTTCGCTCCAATGAGTCCTCGGATCAGCAGCCCCATGCACCACGGCGGGGGAGGTGGGTCAGAAATGTTCCTGTCTGTCAGTGTGGAGAAAGCAAGTGTGGCTCCAACGTGTCCGGGCTCCTTCTGCAGGGGCTCCTCAAAGAGGGGGTGGAGGAGGAGGCGGGATGTGGCGTGGGAGGGGACGACGGGACAATGAGCTGATTGGTCAGACGGTTCGCATCTCTCAGGGTCCCTACAAAGGTCAGAGTGGCAGGAAGCACAGTCACGTGACCTCCCGCCCCCTTAAACCAAAAGTGATGCCGTTTCCTGCTGTCCCAGGTTACATCGGAGTGGTGAAGGACGCCACAGAGTCCACGGCCCGAGTGGAGCTTCACTCCACCTGCCAGACCATCTCCGTGGACCGGCAGCGGCTGACCACCATGTGCGTCCTCACGTGCCTCACCCTGCTGCAGTTTTGATCCAAGCTGATTGGCTCCTGGTTATCAATAATCCTCCTGCTCCACCACCTTCTCTGTAGGGGAGCAAAGAGACACAGTGGAATGACCTCCGCCCACAGTCGGACCCCCATGTACGGCTCCCAGACCCCCATGTACGGCACCGGATCAAGGACCCCCATGTACGGGTCGCAGACGCCGCTGCACGATGGTGAGTCGCTGTCACGACCTTCGACTCGCCGCCATCACACTGGATGATTGAGTCGTTCACAGCAGACGCGCTGCGAGCGGCCGCGCTGGAGTTAGAGTTAGAGTTAGGGTTAGGGTTAGAGTTAGTTAGGGTTAGGGTTAGGGTTAGAGTTAGTTAGGGTTAGGGTTAGAGTTAGTTAGGGTTAGGGTTAGAGTTAGGGTTAGAGTTAGGTTAGAGTTAGGGTTAGTTAGAGTTAGGGTTAGAGTTAGTTAGGGTTAGGGTTAGAGTTAGGGTTAGAGTTGGGTTAGGGTTAGAGTTAGTTAGGGTTAGAGTTAGGGTTAGGGTTAGGGTTAGGGTAGAGTTAGGGTTAGGGTTAGCGTTAGAGTTAGGGTTCGAGTTAGGGTTAGGGTAGAGTTAGAGTTAGGGTTAGAGTTAGAGTTAGGGTTAGAGTTAGGGTTAGAGTTAGAGTTAGGGTTAGAGTTAGGGTTAGAGTTAGGGTTAGAGTTAGGGTTAGAGTTAGGGTTAGTTAGGGTTAGAGTTAGAGTTAGTTAGAGTTAGGGTTAGGGTTACCCTAGCTCTAGCTCTAACTCTAACTCTAACTCTAACTCTAAGGGTTAGAGTTAGAGTTAGGGTTAGGGTTAGAGTTAGAGTTAGAGTTTCAGTCTTTAGCTCCTCCTCGACAGACCACAGCTACTCAACACACATCGCTTGTCTACCATCCTAACAGGAAGCCGTACGCCTCATTATGGCTCTCAAACCCCGCTGCATGATGGGAGTAGGACACCAGGTCAGAGTGGAGCCTGGGATCCCAGCAACCCCAACACACCTTCCAGGTGAGACTCACACACGCACACACTCCCACACACACACACACACACAGGGTGGAACCACTGTAGTTACTTCTTTGTTTTACTCAGAAATGAAGAAGAGTACGACTTTGGCTACGATGATGAGCCTTCCCCCTCGCCTCAAGGCTATGGCGGCACCCCCAACCCTCAGACCCCGGGGTACCCAGAGGTCCCCTCACCACAGGTCAACCCTCAGTACAACCCCCAAACTCCTGGAACGCCAGCGATGTGAGTAGACTCACCTCCAGCCTCAGACGTTCTGTTGCCAGACCTTTAACGTGTGTGTGTGTGTGTGTGTGTGTGTGTGTGTGTGTGTGTGTGTGTGTGTGTGTGTGTGTGTGTGTGTGTGTGTGTGTGTGTGTGCAGGTATAACACAGAGCAGTACTCCCCCTATGCAGCCCCCTCCCCTCAGGGCTCCTATCAGCCTAGTCCCAGTCCTCAGAGCTACCACCAAGTGGCGCCCTCACCTGTTGGTTACCAGAACACACACTCTCCCGCCAGCTACCATCCGACGCCGTCTCCCATGGCCTATCAGGTACGCCGTCTCCCGTGGCCTATCAGGTACGCCGTCTCCCGATAGGCCGTCTCCCGTGGCCTATCAGGTACGCCGTCTCCCGTGGCCTATCGGGTACGCCGTCTCCCATGGCCTATCAGGTACGCCGTCTCCCGATAGGCCGTCTCCCGTGGCCTATCAGGTACGCCGTCTCCCGATACGCCGTCTCCCGTGGCCTATCGGGTACGCCGTCTCCCGTGGCCTATCGGGTACGCCGTCTCCCGTGGCCTATCGGGTACGCCGTCTCCCGTGGCCTATCGGGTACGCCGTCTCCCGTGGCCTATCGGGTACGCCGTCTCCCGTGGCCTATCGGGTACGCCGTCTCCCGTGGCCTATCGGGTACGCCGTCTCCCGTGGCCTATCGGGTACGCCGTCTCCCGTGGCCTATCGGGTACGCCGTCTCCCGTGGCCTATCGGGTACGCCGTCTCCCGTGGCCTATCGGGTACGCCGTCTCCCGTGGCCATGGCCGGCCGGCTCCTGGTGATTCACCGGGCAGTTTCAAAGCGTTAGTGCCAGAAGACGAGAACACTTGTGGTGTGGAAGTAGAAGCAAAGTCCAGACTTTTCAACCGATTGGTTTGGTGCTAGACAACTAGTTTAGGGCAACTAGTTTAGGGCTTCCGTTGGAGCAAATCCCCAAACTAGATGTGCTTAATATTCTGCCTCCAGCTGCTGTAACTGGAATATAGTAAAGTAAATTGCAATTAACGAGTGTTAAAATAACTAGCGGCATTAATTAAATATTGATTAGAGCGATGACTCTTCCACAGCCTTGATAGAATTAAGTATCACAGATGTATGGCTCTAACATTTTACCCCTTCAGTTTTGAGAAAGTTCCAAAGGAGAGTGCAGAGACTTAAATATGAGCACAGTTAGCGCTTAGCACACAGTTAGCGCTTAGCACACAGTTAGCGCTTAGCACACAGTTAGCGCTTAGCAGTGGTCCTGATAAAAATGCGCATTCTCTCGATGTTTGACAGTCTGAATCCGTTTTTGTCTCCAGGCCAGTCCAAGCCCGAGTCCAGTGGGTTACAGTCCAATGACGCCTGGAGCGCCCTCTCCTGGAGGGTACAACCCTCACACCCCAGGCTCCAACATTGAGCAGGGCAGCAGTGACTGGGTGACCACCGACATCTTGGTCCGGGTCAAGGACTCTTTCATGGACCTTATGGGACAGACTGGTGTTATCAGGAGTGTCACGGTAAAACACGCTTAAGGGCTGATTAGTGAAACCTGGTGGAATATTAGCTGTGAAAGCTAGCAAACGTTAGCAACGAGCTCCGTCCAGGACCATGAAATAGGGTTTGGGTTGTGATTAGATTTTTCCATTGCAACTTTAAATGTGAAATATCTGAAACCTCAAACCCTTATGGTTGGGTTCCACTGTGCCACAAGGGGGCAGCACTCAGTCTCTTTTCCCCGTCCAGGGGGGCATGTGCTCCGTATTCATGCAAGAGAGCGAGAAGGTGGTCAGCATCAGCTCGGACCACCTGGAACCCGTCACTCCCACCAAAAACAACAAGGTAAGGTGGCGTCGATGGCTGCGGACGCTGAGGAACGCCATGAGTGACATTTCCAACTGAATCTTTCAGGTTAAGGTGATCATGGGAGAGGACAGAGAGGCCACGGGGATCCTCCTGAGCATCGACGGAGATGACGGCATCGTGCGGATGGAGCTGGACGACCAGCTGAAGATTCTGAACCTGCGTTTCCTGGGACGCCTGGAGCACTAAAAGAGGGCGGAGGGCCGATCCCTAGCGCGTCAGATGTTCAGCAGATCCATTCATTGTCCTTGTTTCACCACGTCTTTTGTAACTGTAGCTGAGAATTTTTGCTTTTCTGGAGAGAAACATGTCAATAAAACATCAAACATTCACGTTTCCGCTCTGCATTCAAGGACAAACGCAAGAAAATCGATCAAAACGTGTTTTAATCAACTGAGAAATGCCATCATCGGCGAGGCCTCGAGGGCCTCGAGGGCGTCCTGTTGGAGCGCCATCAGCCGCAGGGCTCCTTCGGCTGCTCGTGGTTGATGGGCAGGTAGAAGAAGGGGACCTGGGGGGGGCAGGGGTGTCCACCAGAGGACCTCCAGTCGGCCTCTGCGTCAGCAGCAGGGCTGCAGCCGACCGTCAGGTTTCTGGACAACGGGATCTTGATCTGAAACCAAACCTCTCTGTCCTGAGGAGACATGAGGCCCTTTCAAGGTCAAAAGAACCCGCTACCCTGTTTGGAGGTGAAGATCAAAGGACTAAAGACCTCAACATCTCACCTGTTTGTCTCTGACACACTGGATCTCGTGGATGTCGCCCACATGTGGAACCAGAACCCGTCGGACCTCTGACACCTGGACACAAAGAGGAAGTCCTGATGCCTCTCACGTCTGTGGTCGGCTCGGCCTGAACTCCGCCCACCTGCCTCCTCATTCACCAAACATCCCTTCGTTACCTTATAGGTGCGATGACAGGACGGCGTGATGCCGGCGTCCTCCAGCACCCTGCACACAAACACACCCTCGTACTCCTGAGGACCATGAGCACCTGAGCCCGAAGCATTAGTGTGGGGGTGTGGGGGTGGGTGTGTGTGTGTGGGGGTGTGTGTGGGTGGGTGGGTGTGTGTGGGTGGTGTGTGTGTGTGGGGGTGTGTGTGGTGTGTGTGTGTGTGGGGGGGGGGAGTGGGTGTGTGTGTGTGTGTGGGTGGGTGTGTGGGGGTGTGTGTGTGGGGGTGTGTGTGTGTGTGTTGTGGGTGGGTGTGTGTGTGTGTGGGTGGGTGTGTGGGTGTGTGGGTGTGGGTGTGTGGGGGGGGGGGTGAGTGGGTGGTGTGTGTGGGTGTGGTGTGTGTGGGTGGGTGGGTGTGTGGTGTGTGGGGGGGTGTGTGTGTGTGGTGGGTGTGTGTGGTGTGTGTGTGGGGGGGGGTGAGTGGGTGTGTGTGTGTGTGGGTGGGTGTGGTGTGTGTGTGGGTGGGTGTGTGTGTGTGTGTGTGTGTGTGGGTGTGTGTGTGTGTGTGTGTGGGGGTGTGTGTGTGCTCTCACTGGTCAATGTTAAACTGCCGTCGTAGTTTGAGGCAGAGCTGAAAGTATCTCAGAGGTGAGTTGATTCCTTCCACACACGCTGCACAGCTGCCATGTTTCCTCCACTCGTTCCTCCTGTCGTGCACACGCAGACACGGCTTCATGACCACGTTACCGACCTCACACATGTCGTTATCACGTCTGTTAAACTATTGCTTCTAGTTTCTCAGGCGGATTAATACTGTGTCAGAGTAAGGCCGCACCAGAACTGGAAGCTGGAATTGTGTCTCAGCAAGGACGGCCAGTGGACCAACAGCTCTGCTTCCACCTCCTGCCAACATGCACCACATCAGCCAATCAGCTTTCAGCGCCGGCTCGCGTTCGCACGTTGCGTCGGACGATGCCACAGTCGACTCACCTGGACGTCTGAGTGGAACATGGGCCAGCAGTCGCAGCACCTGTCCTCCCGCACCGGCCTGCAACACAAGAGATCTGCTGGTTTCTTGCAGGCCCATCGTGACCTGGGGTCACGTGACTAACGTGCCAGAGACAATTACCACAGGCCGTGAAGAGTCCAGTGGTTTACGCTCGGAGGAATCTGGCAAACACGGCCTTCACCCAGGGACTGAGGAAGAAGAACAGGAACATGTTCCCTCCTGGTATCTTACGTTAGCGTGACAATGGTCATTGATCACCTGACAAAAGGCTCCGGGCCACTGCAGCGTCAACAAGAGGCACCTCCAGGAGCATGATGTTGTGTCCCCCTGGGAGCGGCCATATTTGTAGTCTTGTAACAGGACTTCCTGAGCATCAGCGTTGTCAGGAAGCTGCAGCAGAAACAGAGCTGCAGAACTGACACTGACCAACAGGGGCAGCGCTGAGCTCTGCATCCTTGGAACAAGCCACCGGTCCAGAAACACTGACCAATCAGAGAAGAGCACTGTCATGGGATGCAGCAGCACTGACCAATCAGAGAGGAGCACTGTTACGGGATCCAGCAGCACTGACCAATCAGAGAAGAGCACTGTTACGGGATCCAGCAGCACTGACCAATCAGAGAGGAGCACTGTCATGGGATCCAGCAGCACTGACCAATCAGAGAGGAGCACTGTTACAGGATCCAGTGACACTGACCAATCAGAGAGGAGCACTGTCATGGGATCCAGTGACACTGACCAATCAGAGAGGAGCACTGTCATGGGATCCAGTGACACTGACCAATCAGAGAAGAGCACTGTCATGGGATGCAGCAGCACTGACCAATCAGAGAGGAGCACTGTTACGGGATCCAGCAGCACTGACCAATCAGAGAAGAGCACTGTTACGGGATCCAGCAGCACTGACCAATCAGAGAGGAGCACTGTCATGGGATCCAGCAGCACTGACCAATCAGAGAGGAGCACTGTTACAGGATCCAGTGACACTGACCAATCAGAGAGGAGCACTGTTACGGGATCCAGTGACACTGACCAATCAGAGAGGAGGACTGTTACGGGATCCAGTGACACTGACCAATCAGAGAGGAGCACTGTTACAGGATCCAGTGACACTGACCAATCAGAGAGGAGCACTGTTACGGGATCCAGTGACACTGACCAATCAGAGAGGAGCACTGTTACGGGATCCAGTGACACTGACCAATCAGAGAGGAGCACTGTTACGGGATCCAGCAGCACTGACCAATCAGAGAGGAGGACTGTTACGGGATCCAGCAGCACTGACCAATCAGAGAGGAGCACTGTTACGGGATCCAGCGACACTGACCAATCAGAGAGGAGCACTGTTACGGGATCCAGTGACACTGGCCAATCAGAGAGGAGCACTGTTACGGGATCCAGCAGCACTGACCAATCAGAGAGGAGCACTGTTACGGGATCCAGCGACACTGACCAATCAGAGAGGAGCACTGTTACGGGATCCAGTGACACTGACCAATCAGAGAGGAGCACTGTTACGGGATTCAGCAGCACTGACCAATCAGAGAGGAGCACTGTTACGGGATCCAGTGACACTGACCAATCAGAGAGGAGCACTGTTACGGGATCCAGTGACACTGACCAATCAGAGGAGCACTGTTACGGGATCCAGCAGCACTGACCAATCAGAGAGGAGCACTGTTACGGGATCCAGCAGCACTGACCAATCAGAGAGGAGGACTGTTACGGGATCCAGCAGCACTGACCAATCAGAGAGGAGGACTGTTACGGGATCCAGCAGCCGCGTCTCTCGATATTTAAAATAGTTGCAAACTGAAGAATTTCAAATTAAAACTCACTTTCTTGAGTCGTCAGGGTTCAGGTTAAATCACCGTCAAATGAGTCCAGATCCTGCGTCTGATGAAAGCAGAGCTGCTCTGACAGGATTCAGGTTCCTCTGAAGCTGCAGCAGGAAGTGAAAGAGAGAAGTGACGCAGGTGTGTAGCAGGTGGCACGTTCCTGCAAAGGAAGTGGTGCGACTTCCTTTTCTTTTTACAACTAAAGTATTATTGGATTTCACAACTGATCTCAATAATCAAATATTGCACATGTGTTTCCAACAAACACACAGGTGAGTTTCCAACAAACACACAGGTGAGTTTCTTTATAAAATCTTTAGTGAGTTTCTGTCTCTTTAAATCTCGGCTGCAGTTTGTCCTCAACATTGGAAACAAGATACGTGTCCTCACTTTCCATGAGGCACAACAGGTCAACACACTCACACACACACACTCACACCCCCACCCCCACACACACACACCCTCACACACACACACCCTCACACACACACACACACACACACACACACACACACACACACACACACATACACTCACTCACACACACACACACCCCCACACACACACACACACACACACACACTCACACACACACACCCTCACACACCCCCACACACACACACACCCACACACACACTCACTCACACACACACTCTCACACACACACCCTCACACACACACACACTCTCTCTCTCACACACACACACACACACACCCTCACCCACACTCACACACACACACACACACACACACACACTCGCTCTGGTGACAGCAGACATGAATCAGCTCCTGGTAACTACGGCTTTTATTTTCTCTCTTTAATCCTGAAGTTTCTTCTTCTGCAGCTGCTGCAAACATCACAGCTGATTAATTAATCGATCGGCCGGTGATTGACCTTTGGGTCGGCCGGTGATTGACCTTTTGGCCGGCTGGTGATTGACCTTTTGGCCGGCTGGTGATCGACCTTTTGGCCGGCTGGTGATTGACCTTTTGGCCAGCTGGTGATTGACCCTTGGGTCGGCCGGTGATTGACCCTTTGGTCGGCCGGTGATTGACCCTTGGGTCGGCCGGTGATTGACCCGTGGGTCGGCCGGTGATTGACCTTTTGGCCAGCTGGTGATTGACCCGTGGGTCGGCTGGTGATTGACCCTTGGGTCGGCCGGTGATTGACCCTTTGGTCGGCCGGTGATTGACCCTTGGGTCGGCCGGTGATTGACCCGTGGGTCGGCCGGTGATTGACCTTTGGGTCGGCCGGTGATTGACCCTTGGGTCGGCCGGTGATTGACCCGTGGGTCGGCCGGTGATTGACCCGTGGGTCGGCCGGTGATTGACCCTTGGGTCGGCCGGTGATTGACCCGTGGGTCGGCCAGTGATTGACCTTTTGGTCGGTGCAGGTACTGAATAAAACAGACAAACAGGGTTAGGGTTATTTGAACTGCGACACCTGCAGCGGTCAGTTTAAGTTGGTGCTTGTGTCGACCTCTGACCTTTATTCAGTGTCAGGACTGCAGGGTGACCTTCTGATTAGTTATTGAAACTATCCCGCTGGCACTAACAGAATAAATAAATCACAAAAATGTAATTCCTCCTTTCTTGTAGATCTTGTAAAAGACAAGAGCAAAATTTACTTGTTTTAAACTTGAATGATAACAGACAACTTTGCATTAGATTTATCAAACTCATGGAAATTTAAGGTATTCCATACAGTTCAGTGTTCAATGTTATCTGACTCTCCAGATATGAATTAAAGGCAGAATTGTGTTTTTAGAGTTGCTCACGTCTGCCTGAGTGGCTTATATTTGGTTACACTGCCATTTGAAAAATAAAGAGAATTGTGACAATGAAAATTGCTTTATAATAGTGTACATTTGCATGTAACCTTTCTGGTTAAAAAAACATCAGAAGGATCTACTGGCCCCCGGGCATCTTCACGTTATCAAACCTGGCCCTCTTTGCAAAAAGTTTGGACACCCCTGCTTTAAAGAGATCGACTGGCACACATTAGGACTCAGTAATGCTGTCACTGATCACTGGGGGGAATCATGTGGTAAAACTGGACAAACTGGCACAGGAGCAGAAGCGATATGGATCCGATCGGGTTCAGATCGGGCACCAACACACCCTAGTCACCAACGAGTCCCCTAAACCCAAGAACTGGCTGTTATGCTCTGGTGAAGGAGTCACGACAGTTGATGAAGTTACCAGATTCAGGTTAGCACTGAAGGATAAAGATACTTAATAAGTAATTGAATAAATGCATTGAATTTGTAAGGTTCCTTTAAAATTACACACATTTTGGGTTTATAAGGAAGTAACATTTGATGAGCTTTAGACTCTGTAATAGATCACATTATCCAAGCCGATATATTTACGCTCGTTATGACTGACCCTCAACACTTGTGGGGTCACCTGGCCGAAGTTTTTAGTCGCGTATATTTTTTGACAGATGCATCGGTGAGTGTCAGTAGTGAGGATGAGGATGAGGAAGAGCCCATCATCTCTGACCAGGGAACGTGTATTAGACCTGCATCGTACATGACAAAATCACATTTTATAATCATGACAGGTTACCTTATACAGAAATAAACCTTGCATCTGATCCGTTTTGTTTTAAATGATAAAACAATTTAATAAAAGTTCGTTTGTGAGAATTCTTGGTTCAGTTCATATGATGTTAATTGAATAGTGACAAATGTTCTCGAGTTGATGATATGCCAACATTTTTATTATTATTATTTTATTATTATTTTCTTCTCAGACAGAAAATTGCCAGATTTTCTTTTCCTGAAATAAACAACTGTCAAATAATTGGTGACAAAACTATAAAAAACACAATCGGCCTCACTCACTTCTTGTTTTCTTGTCCTCACGGGACGGCTCCGTCTTTCACTTCTGGCTGGCCCACATGGGACCGCCCCACTTTTGTGTCTTACTGACATGATAAAGGTGGAAATGATTAGACAAGCACAAAAGTGAAGAAGATGGTGCTTAATTCACAGCCATGTTTCACAAAACTAGCACTGCCCTGTAGAGCTGCCAGCCTGCTGACATCAGTAAATGTTTCGCACATTGTTTCTGTAACACTGTTGCCAGAGGGGGCGCTGTTTGTACATTATGTCGATGCTCCCTTGTGCTTCCAGAAAACTGCATTCCTGGCCCGCAGAACATTCACCACTTCTGCCAGACAGCTGAGGAACAAAGTTCCCGAAGCCCAGAAGCTATTCCAGGTAACAAAAGCCAGTTTTAGCAGGGGCAGGATTCTCAACCGGTTATTTGAATAACGTTCACATGATCAATGAAGAAAAATCAGGTGTTCAGATGCGTCAGAGTTTCTGCCATGTAGGGATATTATTGAAATATTGAACACTGTGATATTAGATTCTGATCTGAACTAAACTGACACCTGGACCCTGGAACAGAGACACATTTTTCCCAACTTCTCTGGTTACAGGAGGACAACGGGTTACCGGTCCACATTAAAGGAGGAACCAGCGACGTGATGCTCTACCGGGCTACCATGATATTATCTGGCATAGGTGAGAGAGTCCATCAGTTATTCATCAGAGGATGGGGGTGGTTTGGGTTCAATAACAAAAGGGACTACTTGATCAGTGGGTACAACCATAGCTATTACAAAAGGTTAGCATGATCTCAACTACGGGCAGATCACTTCCTTCCCCCTCTGCAGTCAAGGTGTCACCTGTCTGGAACATGAGCAACATTTAAAAGCTCTCTCATCCTTGGTGGAGGCAACAATCACCATAATGCCTTCATGTATAAGAACTCCAAAATTTCATTAGAACCAATGTTGAACATTTTTTATGAAGATTTTGAATTGTGTGTAAATCAGATTGTTTTTTAAAAGGGGCGGCAGATGGGTTAGAGGTCAAGAGGTCAGTCCTCTGCTACAACTTTAAGAGGTTTCCTTCCTTCCCGCAGGAACATGCTACTCTCTGTACTGGCTGCTCTTAGCCGCTGCACCTCAGAAGAATGCTTAGAGGTGAAACATGGAGAAGATGCGCTGCCATCATGCCACACTGACGTCTGTCAAATCATCTGCTGGGAGTCAAACTTTCAATAAAATGATTCAAGCATTTTAACTGCATTCAATTTGGAATTGTCAATTTTTGATGTTTGAAGTTGAGCTTCCTCGAAACGTTCAATATCATAATTAGATTAAATTAGGTTCAACTTTATTGTTATTGCACATGAACAGGTACAAAGCAACAAAATGCAGTTGAGCATCTAACCAGAAGTGCAACAGGAGCAGTAAGTGCAGATATAATAAGTCATAAATACGTCATGTGCAGCTTGTAGTGTTACAGTACTTTACAGTGATTTACAGGTTGTCGTATGAACAGATTTCACAGATGGGTATGTACATTAAATGTCTTAGACTATAAGTGCAGAGACTATTTCCATAAAGCTAGAAGAAATGTGCAAATGATCAATTAGGGTTAGAGTTCTGAAGTGCCTACCTGAGGGCAGGAGGGAGAACAGTCTATGAGCGGGGTGGGAGGAGTCCTTACGGATACGGATTCAATGCAGGCGGCACTTCTTCTGGACATCCTCGATGGCTGGAAGTGGGGTCCATGTGATGTGTTGGGCAGTTTTCACCACCTGCTACAGGGCCTGACTGTCACACAGCTTGTTAGGGTGCTTTCTATCACACAGCCATAAACATTTACCAACGCCCCAGATGCGTTTCAAGCCCTTGTAAATGACGTCTTCTGAACCCTCAACCGTTTTGTGTTTGTGTACATTGATGACATTTCGATTTTCTCCCAGAGCATGGAGGAGCATGTGGGTCGTGGCAGGTCTTGACCAGACCTTCTTGACCTTGACCTTCTTGGAAAAAAAATTGCCAAGGCTCGAAAGTGTGATTTCCTGGGCCTTATAATCCAGGATGGTAGCATGAAGGCAGACCCAGAGAAGATCAGAGCTGTGGTGGAGTGGCCAATCCTGGCATTCCTGAGGGAGTTGCAACGCTTCCTGGGTTTCGCCAACTTCTACCTCAGGTTTGTCCGGGATTATAATAAAATTCCCATCATCTTTCTTGGGTGGAATACGCCCACAACACCCTCACCTGTTCCGTGACAGAATTGTCCCCCTTTGAAGCCTCTGTGGGATACCAACCTCCCCTCCTCTTCCTCCGGGAGCAGGAGACTGCAGTTCCATCTGTGCAGGAGTTCTTTCAGACGGCTCGGGAGACTTGGAGAGCAACAAGGTCAGCCCTGGAGCGCACCCAGTACACCAGCTGGAGTTTGGCCAACTGCCACAGCCAACCAGCCCCCTCCTATCAACTTCGACAGTTGGTCTGGCTGTCCACCTGGATTATCTCATTGGCCAACAAATCCTATAAGATCTCTCCCTGCTTCATTGGACCCTTCCCCATCGAGGGTATCATAAATCCCTCTGCCGTCCGTTTGACTTTGCCAGAGTCCATAAAGATCCACCCGACTTTCCATGTCTCTCAGCTGAAGCCTGTATGGACCAGCTCTCTGTCCCTTCCTTCCGAGCCCCCGTTGTGTTTCCTGAGTTTCCCCGCTTAAGAGTTTTCTGCAGATTACCACTACTAAAGTAAAAGTACTAAAGTATAGCTTTTTGTCGATCATCCTTGGCTGTTGTGGTCTCTGCCTTTAGGGGTTCAGTTTGTGTCTGCTACTCCTAACCGTGGGTGGGAGGCAGTCCTTCAGGTGTGCCAGGATCAGCCGCCCAAAGCACTTCATAATGATGGAGGTGAGTGCTACCGGGCGGTAGTGAAGCTCACTTTTATCAGTTCATTCCTCATCCTAGCGCTGGTGCCTTCATTCGAATGTGACTGTAGAGACACTTCTACTTGCTGCTCTCTGTTCAACAACCCACTGTTTGAGTTTGTCCTCCAACTGTGGCCATCTCGCTTTGTTTCCTCGGAAGCTCCGTTGAGTCTTCTTTACCTGGCGCAGGTCGTCTTGTTGCTTCCTCCACTTCCGCACCATTGACTCGTTAATGTTAAATTCTCTTGCCGCTGCTCTATTTCCATGTTCAATTACGTGACTGATAGCCTTCAGTTTGAACTCTGCGTCGTAAGCGTGTCTCTTGCAAGTAGTCATTTTGGGGTCTTTACACACAGAAATGGTTTGGGACTGGACTGGAATTCCTATTTATCGTTCTTACTGCTGTTACTTCGGCCAAGTCTACTGACTAAGGTAGCCGCGATTAACCAATATTACCGTAATCCATATAAAAGGCGCACCGGGTTAAAAGGGGCTATTAGTTCTAGGCTATTAGGTGCGCCTTATAGTCGTGAAAATACGGTACTTTCCCCACAACTGCCACTGGCTGAGGTGAAATATATTGTGGGATACCTAGCTGTACCAAGTCTACATGAGTCACATATGATGAATTCTTGAATAAAATATTGAATTGGAACAGTATTTTGGAGGCAACAAGAAGGTGTGAACAGGACAAATTAGTATGCATGTCGAGAAATGATATAGGACTAAGATCAAATACATTTATTAATGTTTGAGATATAAACTTCACTCCTATGATGTTGCTTAAATGTAAATTGATCAATGTAAACTATATTTAAACATACTTCAGCATTTTGCAGTGTATTTGAGTAAAATTTTAATTTTAATTTTGACAATACCATATGAATGAGGAACCTAATACAAAATGAAAAGCAGCAAGACCATAAAAGACAATTTCTGGACAGGTGTTGACAGTGGACACTCTCCGTCCATCAGTTTATTTATTTTTTGAAATAATTACAGTAGAACCTAATAACACTGGGTTCTCCTGAAGACATAACTAAAATGCTGTTAGCAGATCGCCATATTAACAGCAATCCAAGAAGATCCAAATTTAAAGGAGAGACTTATGTCAGGATTGGGTGAAATGCTTCAAAAGAGTTTATCTGAAGCATTGCACATACCCGAACACACTGATGATGTTTCTATAAGGTTTGTAACGGACATGATCAAAGAGAAGGTCAATGAAGGGCTAGACGCAATCTTCTCCGGTTCTCCTCAAAAAATCACCACTTTATGTTCACTTTATTCGATGATTTTTATTGTCACCAGTGTGATGAAGAAGTTTGCCCTGAAAGGTTAAACATAGGAAGGATTCTCCAGTTGAGACCACAGATGTGGAAAATGCAGTTACTGATCGTGGTCTTCATTCCTCTCTCAGCAATGAGTGACCTGGGAAAGCGTCCTTGGATGTAGCAGGCACCTGTAGAGGTCTGTGATGTTGGGCTCAAATGGATAAAGGCTGATTAAAACCTTGGTTATATTTGCTTTGTTGCTTGAATGATAATTTTATATTAAATACACTTTGCATATTTATTTTATTGACTTATGTGCAGTTATTTGACCTATGAGTAAAACTTTAACCTGAAGACTCAGTATAGAATCGAAAAGACAAGAACAAAACCCCCAAATATGCAGAGAGACACGTTGACAGCGGACACTCTTCGTCCATCAATTAATTTATTTTTTGAGAGAATTACAATTGAACAGTGGAACTCGTTGACCTTGGGTTCCCCTGACGACACAACTCGCATTCTTTTAGCAGATCTGGTTTTAGAGCTGATAAGTTCTGTGACTGCGGCCGTAGCGACAACAGTCCAAGAGGATCCAAAATTAAAAGGCGATGTTCTGTCAAGCTTGGAAAAATCAGTGCCGGAGAGTTTATCTGAAGCTTTGAACATTCCAGATCATGCTGATGATGCCACACTGAGGAGTCTAACAGACATGATCAAGGAAGAGGTGAAAGAAGGGCTGGACTCAGTGTTATCCGGCTCTCCTGACACCATCACAAAGTCCCTCTCTATTAACTTCATGATTCTTTTTGCCACTGGTGTGATGAGGAAGTTTGGAAAAAGGGTCCAAAAGTTATTCAAACCCCAAAAGGTTAAACAGAGGAAGGATTCTCCAGTTGAGACCACAGATGTGGAAAATGCAGTTGCTGATCGTGGTCTTCATTCCTCTCTCAGCAATGAGTTAAAAGAAATCGTCACTCCTATTTTGGACATCGTTCCAGATAAAGATTACGAAGAGGTCTTCACAGAGACCGCTACAGAGATCCAGGAACTATCAGAAGACATTGAAATCTTTCTGAGTGAAAACAAGGGGAAGAAGAATCCTTTAAAACTTTGCAAACGAAAGATCATAAATTTCTTCGCCAAGTGTTTTCTCAACGTTTGGATCCATCGCTTGATCAGCCGGCTGAAGAAACAACACCCGTGGCTGAGGACACCTGATAGCAAGCACATAGCAAGGTCAATCGTAGTCACCGTGACATCCTGGCTTGAATGCGACGAGCAGAATTCATTAGTACTTGGGTTCCACACAGTGACCAACGATGAGCCCCTTTTCACCAAAACACTGAGTGACATCATCTACCAAAACTTGTCACCAGAGACTGTCAGCAAAGACACTCAGAGGAATAAAGAATTATATGCTGACATCAAGAAGAAGGCCTGGAAATTTGAATCCTCAATGAACTGGTTCCTGAAAAGTCTGGTTGTAAAATTTGCTGCCAAGGTGAATATTCTCTCACCAATTCTGAAAGATCCGTTAGAGGACGCGGAGGGTGCCAACAGTAGCCTAAGAGGAGAACTGCAGGCTTCAGAAGCTGAGGAGGCACTTGAAGATAGAGCGGATCCTCACTCTGAGATTGAGCAAGCTGAAGAATTGGATACATTTGTAAGCGTGGAGGAACCAATAGAAGAAGCTCCAGTTTCTCTTGAAAAACATCTAGACAGCTATGCACCCCCGTCGGTGGTTGGAGTGGAACCACAAGAAACTAAGGAAGTGGAGTCAATGAGAGCATTTGTCCAGTTTTTAATCGAAAAGATTCTCAATCACATTCACCAAAAAGCAAACATTGTGCCTCAGTACAACGATGAAGTCCTCGGTGCTCTCCTTGCACAGGTCTGGCCCCAAGTCTGGGATAATAATGCACATTTAAGTCTGACAGAGGAATCATTTAACAAGATGGACAAAACAATCCACAAAGCCTGTAAAAAGCTGGGCAATCCGAACGAGGTCCTGTTCCTACTGAAGTACTCGGAGGAGTCAATCATTGAAGAACAAATGGTCCGTATTGCCAAAAAACTCTTGGGGCCATCCAGAAAACCAAACATCTTCCAGAGATTCTGCTCTTTCCTGGGCTGAGTTCTGTGGCGCTCCTCATGTTGGAACAGAGGGCTGAAGGACTGCGACAACAGGAAGAGTTCCCCAAGATTTAGCACATTTGTATTTCCTGGTTTCCTGAAAACAAGTGCCAAGATATCTTAATAAAATAAGTCATTTGGGCCAGTAGACTCTGGGTCAATTCCTAAAATAAACTAGTTTGGACCTGAATCCAGGCATAAATTCTCATTCTTAAATTCTTTGACTGCTTGAAGTGTTAATGTAGTCTCTGAAAAATGACTTGCTCAATTGTTAAAGTTCTTGTAATTAGTCCTGGGGTGGGGGGTGGGGCCAACAGGCAGACATGGGAGGGGCAGGGACCGGCCAAAGGGTGAGGCACACCCTCACCACTTCTGTGGAATTGTCTAGTTAGTGACGCTATGACGGGCAATAGCAGCAGTGTGTATAGCCGCAAGAGCCCTGCTGTCACTTATGACCTGGGAAAGGGTCCTTGGATGTAGCAGGCACCTGTAGAGGTCTGTGATGTTGGGCTTGTTGAGTATTGTCTTTATCTTGTTGTTATGTGTTTCACCATATGTTCCTGTCTTCCCTTAGAAGTTAGGCAAGGTAGACTAAATGTAATTAAGAACAGAGACATTTGCAGGATTGTTGTTTGATCTACTGTTATCTCAGGAGCCAGTCAGGCAGGGGGTGTCAAACACTCATTGTAAACAGGACATCAGGGGGTTGATGATGATCACATTTGCATGAAGAATGGGAGCTGGCCACCTGGGAAAACAATGGAAAAGAGGAACCCCTACCAACACCGCAGGGGACTGGAGGAAGAGGACGAGGACATCTCAGCAAGATCTGGATTGGATTGCATGGACATTGTGAATTTGCATGTGTGTGACTATAAAGGACTGGGCCAAGGGATAGTTAGTTTGTCAGACTTCATGCCCTGACGATTAACTCTGTTGTTGGTAGGGTTATGAACTGGCCCGGAGCTCTGTAATATTTGTATCTGGAATTGGTTCTATTGTCAAATACATTTTGAAATTGGTACTTTACTTCTCGAAGTCTTCATTCAACGAACACGCGGATCGGCAGCTACATACAGGAGGTATTGCGATCCAACAATTTGGTGACCCCGACGTGATGAAGAGAGAAGTCAT